>NC_091846.1:28116530-28419560 GCF_037783145.1 Equus przewalskii
TCTGCAGCCCCCAGGGTTCTGCAGAATACAGTGTGAAAATCATTCAACCACAGGTTAGGGTCCAAGATTCCCATCTCCATCATCCTGCTTTACGGTTTTCCATGGCATGTATCATCTTCAAACATCCTACACAATCTACTTATTTGTTACACTTACATTTTTCATATAATTATATATAATTTATATTTATATATTATTTTTTGTAAGTTTTGTTCACTGCTGCATCCAGTTGCAAAAGAGTTGCCTGGCACAAAGCTGGTGTTCATTAAATATTTGTTAGATGCATGAATAAATTATCCTTCAAGCCTTCACCCTTGCTTACAGTGCCGCTTTATCTGCGGTGAAAACGGCCTCAGCCCCACCACCTTCTACTCCAGCAACACTAAACTATGCTCAAATACCCTCTGCTGTTTCTCCCCTGGTGGGTTCAGCATCAACTCTCCAAGCTGCCAGCAGAATCCTGTGCAAGACACTTTCCATCCCACTTCTTTCCTGCAATTTTCAATGTCCATGTCTCTGCACCCATGAAGGGGTACCGGCTCCTTAAGGGCCCTCTTTCAGCCCCAACACTCTGCATGCTCCCTATCACGTACCAGGTGCTTAAAGAAACATGTTGAGATGCTAGAATTGAACAGACAAACTAGAAACGTATTACAAAGGAAGAATCAACAAGACTTGATAATGAGAGACAGAGAGAGTAAAGAAGAGAGAGAGGAGAACAGAAAAATTGATACTACCATTACCAAAACAAGAGACAGCAGTGGGTTGCCCAAGCGCTACAATGTTCAAAGCAGGGCAAGCACTTAGTAGGGAGGCTGTGGGTTGGAATCAGTCAGGAAAGAGCTGATGAACTGAGAACCTTTACAGTTACTCACAAACCTGTGGCTCTATGAACCAGTATGGAGGAGAAGACGATGAGCTCAATTTTATTTATATATATACACACACAGATATATATAAATATATACACACACACATATGCATATATATATATATATTTTATATATATATATTTTTTTTTGCTGAGGAAGATTCGCCCCAAGCTAATAGCCGCTGCCAATCTTCCCCTTTTTTTTGTATGTGAGGCACCACCACAGAAAGGCCACTGATGAGAGGTGTAGGTCCACGCTGGGAATAGAATCCAGGGTGCCAAAGTGGAGCATGCTGAACTTAACCACTAAGCCACTGGGGCTGGCCCAAGGAGCTCAATTTTAAAGATACATTTGTTACAAAAGGATATCCAAGCAGAGAAGAAGCATCTTTTTTTCATCCTGGCCCAGACAGATTTCCCTCTACTGTGACCTTCTATAGCACTTAAGTCTAATATAAAACTTGGCATTTAATCATGTTTCCAGTGAATTTGTAATTTTTCCAACAAAAAAACCTTTTTGCTAATTCCTTATGCAGAATAGTATACTTCTGGAATGTGTCCTTTCATACTAAAAATTATTTTTCTTGGACCCAGCCCAGTGGTGCAGCAGTTAAGTTCACACATTCCACTTCAGTGGCCCAGGGTTCGCCAGTTCAGATCCCGGGAGCAGACATACACACCACTTGTCAAGCCATGCTGTGGCAAGCGTCCCACATAAAATAGAGGATGATGGGCACAGCTGTTAGCTCAGGGCCAGTCTTCCTCAGCAAAAAGAGGAGGATTGGTGGCAGACATTAGCTCAGGGCAAAGCTTCCTCAAAAAAAAAAAAAAAGAATACCTCATAGAGCACTAGCAGATATATGCACTCAAATATTTGTTTAATTATTGGATTCTAACATTCACTTTACAAATAAATACTACTGAAAAATCTTAACAGAAAATTTCTTATACATCTGAAGTATTCATTGCATCATTTAGATCACAAAGAGAGTAGCATTACACCAAAAATGTGAAAAAAAAAATGAAGACTTGAGGAATCATATACTTCATAGTTTTCCGACTTCTTTTGAGGTTGTCATGAAAAGGAGTGGCTCTTAAAATACGGTCCAACTGCCACTACACACTGGCAAGCTTTTAAGTATTAATTTTTAAATTATGATATTCATTCTTTTACCAACTGTATGAAATTTTAATTTCCGGAATGCCCAATTAAAAATGCCTACTCCAACACATGCTTTTAGCTCTTCTCATTCCCAATACTTCAAAATTCCACTAAAGAGATTTCTAAACAGGGAGAAAACTGCAAGGATAAACAAAATGGGAGAAAAGACAAGAGCTGCAAAATTTTGTAAGATGCAAAGCAGATGGATGAATGTGACTGGACTTAACACAACCATAAGACAGCAACGAGGAAAGGTTGACAATCAGCCCATTTGAACAAACAATCCCCAAATGGCTTAAGAACAGGCAGCACCAGGTACCTCTGGATGTCAGGATAAAGGTGAAACTAAAAGGAAGGGGGTGAAAATATAATTTAGAATCACTATTTACCCCTTCCTTCGCTCCTCCCCGCCACCTCCAGCCTCAATTTCTTCAATTTTATACGACCTAGGACCCCCGTCTAGCCTAGAGTAAGACCGGAGGTTTATTTTGGAGAGGATCATACAGAAGATGTCTGGAATAGAAGACTAAGGCATAACTGAAGGCCAGAATATAATATTGAAAACAGGAGAATTACATAAAATTTTACATGCTGCATATTGAGAGTTTGCAAACTTTCTCCCCAACTGGGTTCCCCGAAGCTGGCAGCCAGGACTACAACTTTCCACTGAAGAGTCTTCTCTGGGAGATCTGACGAAGTGGAGAGACAAGACTTAAGATAGTGATATCAGAGGCCACCAGCAAAACCAACAAAACCGCCAGCCTGATTACAGCTAGCCCACAGCTGACCAGCCTCACCTGCCAACAGAGTCCAGCCAGCCTCAAGGCTGCTCGTTTCTTTCTTTCTTTTCTTTCTTTTTGTCTTTCTTTCTCTCTCTCTCTCTCTCCATATACAAATACACACACATACGTACACACATACTCATATGTGTATATATGTCTATCCATCTATCAAAAGAAATGAAAAATGCAATAGAAGAGTTGAAAAATAAAGTTGAGAAAATCTCCCAGAAAGCAGAACAAAAAGATGGAAAATTAGGGAGGATGAGGGGAATAGGAAAATGAGATGATGAGTGGAGAGGGTCCAACAGCCACATAATAATGATTCCAAAAAGGAGGAGCAGAGAAAACAGAAGGGAAAAGGTCATTCAAGCCAATTTCCCAGAACTGAAGACTGAAAGGGCATACAAAACCCCCACACAATGGATGAAAATAAACCCAAGCGAATATCGCTGTGAAGTTTCAGATCCCTGAGGAAAGAGAAGATCCTACAAGCTTCCAAAAAGAAGGGGGATAAAAGGTATACGAAGGGTCAAAGGTCCAGGTTGTAAAGGATTTCTCATTTCTGGAAACGAGAAGATAGTGGAGCAATGCCTTCGATGTTCTGAAGGAAAAATGGTTTCCAAACTAGCATTCTAAACCCAGCCCAACCGTCAATCTAGTGTGACAGAAAAACAGAATCATTTTCAGACATGGAAACCCACCTGCTCAGGACCCTCTCCTCTGTGCTCAGACACCTCACCAGTCCCTCTACAATCTTGGCACATTCTCCTTCCTCACGAGGTTCCCACTTCAAATGACACCTCCCCCTTGAAACAGTCCTCGGTCAGGTATCAGGAACATTCTCTCCCAGTAGGGCAACATTCTTATTCAAATTATCATTCCTATTCATTGAAAATCCCATTAAGCTTCACAGAATGTGCAATGCATTAAACTATTGAATAAAAGTTATTGAAATTCATCAGTGGCAGAGAATAGACAAGTCTGGAGTGACTGTGAAAAGCTCACCACATAAATGGGATCTGAACTGAATTTGACGTCTCTCAAAAATTACTTGTCCTGACCTAAAACTATTGAATTTACACAAACTGTACACTTCTCTCTTGACTCTAACCAACTGACCACACTCGGCTCATTACACAGTTCTAGGTCTGTGAGAAATATGAAGGAAAAACAAACCCTTGATGAAGCACGAAAGTCCGAACAAAGCATTACTACAGATACCAGGACAAATCTCTGTGAACTCTGTGTGGCTTCGAGTTCCCCCAAATACAACTCTAATTTATGATTGGAAAAATGTATACTTAAAGAGGAATATTGTACTACAAGTTTTGAGTCAAAGTTTGCTTTTTAAAGCTGGTTAAAATCCAGAAGTAGAACCAAATTAGATCAACTATTTCTGAGCGCAATTTTAACAATCACCTTTACATAGTTTCTGCAAGAGTTTGGGTTTTTTTGTTTTTGTTTTTGCTGAGGAAGATTCGCTCTGAGCTAACATCTGTTGCCAGTCTTCCTCTTGTTGTATGTAAGCCGCCACCACAGCATGGCCACTGACAAGTGGTGTAGGTCTACCCCCAAGAACCGAACCCGGGCTGGCAAAGCGGAGTACACCAAACTTAACCACTAGGCCACCAGGCTGGCCCGCCACAAGATTTTTTCTTTAATTGTGGTAAAATACACATAAGACAAAATTTACCATCTAAACCATTTTTAAGTGTATGGTTCAGTAATGTTAACTACACTCATATTGTTGTGCAACCAATCTCCAGAACTCTCCATCCTGTAAAACTGAAACTCTACATCCACTAAACAATGCCCACTTCTCTTCTTCCCCCAACCCCTGGCAACCACCACTCTACTTTCTGTCTCTATGAATTTAACTACTCTAGGCAGGTCATATAAGTGGCATCATACAGTATTTGTTTTTCTGTGACTGGCTTAGTTCACTTAGCATGATGTGCTCAAGGTTTATCCATGTTGTAACATGTGTCAGAATTTCCTCCCTTATTATGGCTGAATAATATTCCATGGTCTATATATATGTATAGAGCACATTTTGTTTATCCATTCATCTGTGGATTGATATTTGAAATGTTTCTGTCTTTTGGTTATTGTGAATAATGATGCTATGAACATGGTTATACAAATATCTTTTTGAGACCCTGCTTTCAATTCTTTGGGGTATATACTCAGAAGGGACATTATTGGATCATAGGGGAATTCTATTTTCAATTTGTTGAGGAAGTGCTAAACTGTCTTCCATAGTGGCTGCACCAGGTTACATTCTCATCATCAGCGCACAACGATGCCAACTGCTCCACATCCTCACCAACACTTGTCTTTCCATTTTGATAACAGCCACTCTAACAGATGCGACGTGATATCTCACTGTGGTTTTGATTTACATTTACCTGATGATTAGTGATGTTGAGCACATTTTCATGTATCTGCTGGCCATGTGTATGTATTCTTTAGAAAAATGTCTGTTCAGTTCTTCTGCTCACTTTTTAATCGGATTGTGTGAGTTTTTTTCTAAGTTGTAAGATTTCTTTATATATTTTGCATATTAATCCCTTAGGAGATAACATGATTTGCAAATAATTTCTCCCATTCCTTAGGCTGCCTTTTCATTTTGTTGCTGGTTTCCTTTGCTGTATAGAAGCTGTTAGTTTGATGTAGTCCTACTTTATTTTTGCTTTTGTTGCCTTTACTTTTGGTGTTAAATACAAAAAATTATAGCCAAGACCAACGTCAAGGTGCTTACCATCCATGTTTTCTTCTAGGAGCTTTACGGTTTCAGGTCTTACATTCAAGTTTTTAACCCATTTTGAGCTGGTTTGTGTGTATATAACTACTTTTAAATCAATTTATAACTGAAGTTTACTGAATGCTTTCTACCTATCACCTTTAATTGTTAAGCTTTATGAGGTAGTTACTATCACTCTTTATGAGGCAGGTATTATTATGCAGTTCGGAGGAGTGAAAGTCACCTGCCCAGGATCAAACAACTGGTAACTGGAGGAGCCAAAATTTCAACTCCCTGTTTTTTCACCATAAAACATTAATTTGTAATTATGACTGAAGAAAGAAATTTACTGATGCCTTACTCTGCGTTTTAGGTTCTTTTCCATCCCTCACCTTATTGGCCACACTACGGACTAGGCATTACTAGCCCATTTTACAGATGAGCAAAATGAAGCTCTGAAAGTTGAAGTGAATTGCACAAAGAATAAGTGACACAATTCAAAACAGATCCACTGTCTTCCCACTGGACCGCACTGCCTAGTGAAAGGGGCAGAACAAGACACTAATCAGAACAAAAGTATAACTGCAGTTTTATAGCATTTGGCCACATCAGGAACCACAAGTGGAAATGTAGGCAGACAGAGAAGATTATAAAAGAATGTAGCACTTCTGAAGTTCTTCCTGATTATAAGAGAAATTGTTGAGTCAGGTGACCTTAATATATTCAATCTGTGCTTCTCACATTTTTCCTAGGAGACTCTATGAAATGGATATTAAGCACCTAACTCTAGGGTTTTTTTGCTTAATGCATATATGTTAAATTCGGCAACGTATATGACACTTCCTCCTGAAAATGTTCACCTTTTCTCATACCATGCTTGCAAAGAGTGTATCCCTTTACAAAATCTTTAAAGACTGCTCCAATTATTTTTTGGAAATAACTTCTTTTATATTTACAGAAACAGCATTTTTTCCATATCCTTTAAGATTTAAAACAGCTTTTTCTAAAACACACAAAGACATCTGTTCAATTTATTGGGTTCAGAAAAAGTTTATTATTCTACTAACTACTTAATGTTCATTCATTTAACAAACACACATGGAGCAGCAGCTATGTGCCAGGAACGGCCCTATGGGCCGAGATACAGTATGGACCTTTGAATGTGTTTTCACGCAAAAGAAAAGAAAGGAATTGTAAAAAACACCTGTGGGGGTAAATCAAGTATAAATTACTCTCAGTTATTTTAAATGGTCAAAAACTGATTTAAACTGAATTTTAATTTGTTCTAAAAGTTGAAGATAACTTCAGGCATTAAAATGCAATTTTTATAAAGTTATAATAATGATTGTTTTAATTTAATGAAAGTATAGCATCTACTTTAAGTATGACATCTGCAAATTCTTTTTTTTTTTTTTTGGAGGAAGATTAGCCCTGAGCTAACTGCTGCCAATCCTCCTCTTTTTGCTGAGGAAGACTGGCCCTGAGCTAACATCTGTACCCGTCTTCCTCTATATTATAAGTGGGACGCCTACCACAGCATGACCTGCCAAGCGGTGCCATGTCCACGCCCGGGATCTGAATTGGCAAACCCTAGGCCACCAAAGCGGAACGTGTGCGCTTGACCACTGTGCCACTGGGATGACCCCTGCAAATTCCTTTCTTTCAAAATGAAGACTTGAACCTTCTGCTCAGTAAGAATTTATTCACACATCATATATAATTACTTCACCAGCCATATGATGGTGGTGGTTTTCTTTTTCATTTGAGTGCACTCTCATTATTTCTATTCAACATCAAACTGGAGGTCCTAGCAGTGCAATGAGGCAAGAAAAGGAAATAAAAGAAATACAGTTTGGAAAAAAAGACGACTATCTTTACTCAGAAACAACAATTATGAATAAAATGTGAAGGAATCTACAAAATAGTTACTAGAACCAGTAAGTACATTTAACAATGTCATAGGAAACAAGTCCAATACACAAAAATCCATAATATGTCTAGATAGTAACAGTAACATACAGTTCGAGATTTGTTGTTAAACCTGATCTGGATCATGGTCCTACCTGTTTGTTTAAGACACACGGGCAATGTCAATGGATAGTTCCTGCCTCAACTGTCATACAACCCAAGGCTCCCGGAGACACAGGAGAAGCAAATAAACTCCTATCAGTCGGAATGAGACAAAGTTGTGCCAGACTACAGTTTCTAAGTGTATGAAGGAGCCCGTGTTCTAGAGCACCTGCTGAGGGTGTCAAGCACCGGAGAAGAGTTCTACACTCTCTGTGTCCACATGAGTTTTTCTGATTCCATTGCACATGCATGGGAATGAGCAACCCAGCAGCAGGTTCGATTGCCAGGTACAGCTGCTACTTGATTCAGGCAGATCATGCAACTCTTTTTCCAGGTTGTGGTAGGAAAGGATAATTAATTGCCCCTCCCCCCTTAATCTCCTGTAGTCTAAAGTTCGCCCTCTCCAGCTACCAGGACTATTGCTTCACAAAATCAGTGTGTCCCGTTCCAGTAGTTACATCTCCCTTTTTTCCAATCAACTCCTCCAGGATTTTTCCCTCTAGTTGCAAATATCTTGGAATTGGGCTTGTGATTCTTCTTTGACCCATGGATTATTTAGATGTGTGTTGTTTAGTTTCCAAATATTTGGGATTTTTCCCAAATACCATTTTTTAATTTTTTTCTAATTTAATTCCCTCATGGTCAGAGAATATACTTGACATGATCTCAATCGTTTTAAATGTCGTAGGCAGAATAAATCTCCCCTCCAAAGATGTCCACATCCTATGAATGTGTTACCTTACGTGGCAAAGGGTAGTTAAGGTTCCAGATGGAATTAACTTTATCAACTGACCTTGAGAAGGAGATTAGTATCCTGGATTACCCAGGTGGGCCTCATGTCATCACAAGGGTCCTTACAAGTGGAAGAGGGAGGCAGAAGAGACAGAACTAAGGAGATGGTGATATGAGGAGAATGTCAACTAGACATTGCTGCCATTGTAGGTGGCCTCTAGAAGTTGGGAAAAGCAAGGCAATGGCTTCTCCCCTAGAGCCTCCATAAGGAATGCCAACATCTTGCCAACATCTTGATTTTAGCCCAGTGGGAATCTTTCTGGAATTCAAACCTCCAGAACCGTAACGTAATAAATTTGTGTTGTTTTAAGCCACCAGGTTTTTGGTAATTTGTTACAACAGCCAAAAACTAAGACATTACATTTATCGAGACTTGATTATTACCAGAATATAGTCTATCTCGGGAAACACACCTGAAAAGAATGTGTATTCTGCTGTTGTTGGATTGAGTGCTCTGTAAACATCAGTTAGATCAGGTTAGTTAACAGCGATGTTCAAATCTTAATATCCTTAATGATTTTCTGTCTACTTGTTTTCTATCAGTTCTTGGGAAAAGGGGTGTTGAAATTTCCAAATGTAATTGTTAATTTGGCCATTTCTCCTTTCAGATCTATCAGTTTTTGTTCCATATTTTTTAAAACTGTTACTAGCTACATACACATTTAGGATTTTTAGGTCTTCCTGGTGAATTGACAGCTTTATCATAAGCAATGTCCCTCTTTATCCCTTTGTTCTGAAGTCTATTTTATCTGATATTAATATAACAACTCCAGCCTTCTTCTGATTAATATTTGCATGTATATATTCTTTCCAATTCTTTTATATTTAACACATGTATCTTTATATTTAAAGTGAGTTTCTTGTAGATAGAAAAGTAAGTGCTTATTTATCCAGTCCAACAATTCAATTAAAAGGGAATGTGCAGATCATTTAAGTTTAACATTATTATCAATATAATTAGGTTTAAATTTGCCATCTTGCAATTCTTTTTATATTGGTCTCATCTGTTATTTGTTCCTTTTTTTCCCTTTTTTCTAGCTTTCTTTTGGATTAAATGAGTATTTTTTAGAACTCAATTTTATCTCCATTACTGGTTTAGGAATTATATGTCTGTTATTTAGTGCTTTCTGTTTTTTGAAGTGGTTTCTCTATGGTTTACCATAAACATATTTAATTTATCACACTGTACCCTCAGATATTACTCTCTTTTCATTTACAGTGTGAGAATCTTACAATGATAAAAATCCATTCCCTCCAACTCCCTCTCCTTTGTGCTATAGTTATCTTACATTTTATTTCCACATATGTTATAAGCCCCACAACACAGCATCAGTTTTACTTTTAAAAGTCCATTATACTTTAAATTGTTGAAAATAACATCAGAAAAACATCTTTTGTAGTTACCCACATACTATTTCTGGTGCTCTTCACTCCTCTCGGTACTTCTAAATTTTCACCTCGTACTCTTTGTCTTTTGCTTAGACAGCTTCCTTTAATATTTCTTTCAGTTCAAGTCTCCTGGCGATGAATTCTCTCAGTTTCTGTTTAAAAGTCTTCACTTAACCTTTATTTCTGAAAGATACTTTTTGCTGGGCATGATTTTAGGTTGACTTTTTTTCTTTCAATAATTTAAAGATGCCACTCTGTTGTCCTCTGGCTGGCATGGTTCCTGTCGAAGTCTGCTGTCATCCTTATCTTTGTTCTATACATAATTTGTCTATTTTCTCTGGCCGCTTTTAAGATTATCTCTTTGCCACTGGTTTTCAGCAATTTGATTGTGACGTGCCTTGGTGTCATTTTCTTCATGATTCTTCTGCTTGTGGTTGGTTGAGCTTCTTGGATCTGTGCATTTATAGTTTTCCTCAAATTTTGAAAAAGTGTGGCCATTATTTCTTCAAATACTTTTTCTCTCTCTCCTCTTTGTCTTCTCCTATTGGGACTAAAATCATACATACGTTTGAAGCTTTATATTGTCCCACAGCTCATTGAAAAAAAAATGAGCAGAGAATCAACTCTTTACTCTGATTTATATAGATAGTTGTTGATGTCTTCAAATTCACTATTCTTTTCTTCTATAGCATCTAATCTCTTGTTAATCCCATTCAGATTATTTTTTTATGTCAGATATTGTACTTCTCATCATAGAAGTTGAATTTGAATCCTTTTTTGTATTTTCCATTTCTCTTCCCATCATGTTCACGTTTTCCTCTACTTCCTTTAACAAACGGAGTATATTTATAATAGTTGTTTTAATGACCTTAACTGTCCGATTATATCATCTCTTTTATTTCTAAATCAGTTTCTACTGATTACTTTGTCTCTTGTTTATAGGTCAAATTTTTCTGCTTTTGCACGCTGGTAATTTTTTTATTAGACGTTGGACACTACGAATTTTATGTTGTTGGGGTCTGGAATTAGTTGTGTTCCTTTAAATATTGTCAGGCTTTGTAGTGGGATATAGTTAAATTAACTTGAGGCTGATTTATAAGCTTCATTATGGCATGTCCAGAGCAGCCTTTAGTCTGGGGCTAATTAGTCCCCATTACTAAGGCAATGCGCTTCTGAGGATTCTTCCTGATGCCCTGCATATCATAAAGTATTTCCACTCTCCCCACTGAGAAAATCAACCATTCTCAGCTCTGCGTGAACTCTGAGATTGTTTTCCTCCTCCTTTCTGGTGGTCTTTCCTCAGACAGTTTTCTCCTATGCGTGCATGGATTAGCTCTTGGCCAAGGCTTCAAGGGTACTTGGCCGACCTCCACAGTCTTCTCTCCGTGCAGCTCCCACCTCTCCAATATTTTACCTGCAAATTCTAACTCCTCTGCAAACTCTGAACTCTGCTCTTTCAACTCAGCAAACCACAGGACATTCTTTGGGTTCCCCTCCAGCACTGCGGCCTGGAAACTCTCTCTAGGCAGTAAGTTGGGGCAATCATAGGGCTCATGCCATGGTTTCCCAAATCCTCCTGCCCCATTCTCTAAGGGATCACTGTCATCTGATGTCTGTTGTTTGAAAACCATTGTTTAGTATAGTTGCTTAAGGCAGGAAGTCTCTGTTACTTCATCATGGCCAAAGATGAACAATGTTTTCTTGTTACTAATTTCTTATTATTGATTAATTATTTTTTTTTAAAGATTGGCACCTGAGCTAACATCCGTTGAATATTCTTCTTTTCTTCTTCTTCTTCTTCCTCTCCCCAAAGTCCCCCAGTACATAGTTGTATATTTTAGTTCTGAGTGCCTCTGGTGGTGCTATATGGGACGGCGCCTCATCATGGCCTGATGAGCGGTGCCACGTGCACGCCCAGGATCCAAACCAGCAAAACCCTGGGTCACCGAAGCATAGCACGCGAACTTAACCACTTGGCCACAGGGCTGACCCCGATTAAATTTTTTTAATTTCTCTGAAAATCTATTTGTATCAACTCAATTTTAAAGGAACATACTATAATGTTTGCTGTTTGCTTGAGGAAAAAATAGCTGGAAGGATATATATTACAGTAAATCTTTCCTCAGTGGATAAAAACATAGGAAAGTAAAAAAACAATCTTCTGTTTGTGTAACAATAAAGTTATTGTCGTTTTCAGGCCTGTCTTTATATTTCAATATTGTGGAGACTACAAAATAAGAGAAATGGCAAGGAAGATTTACCCACTTATTCATTCATTAATAAACACTTATTGAATATCTGATTATATCTAAGGCAATGCTTTAGGCACCAAGGCTGATACAATGATGCATGAAATATCCCTATTTTGATTGCTCTTACAACAAACTTAAAGTCTAATAGGTGAGATAAAAATATAAACATCACACATACACATCAGTATGCAGTAAGTATCTTTGGAAAGGTATTTCTTAAGTGTTAGGAAATTCATAGAGGAAAGAGATAACTCAGACTGTGGTTAAACATACCTGGATTTTCTAAGAGTTGAAATAACTTCTTAAAGGCCATTATTTCAGTTTAAAAACTCTGCCTACATTAGCCTCAAAAAAGGCATAGGACAGTGTCTTAAATCCTGGTCTTGTTTTCTTTCCTTTGAAAGTGCTGGTTCTACTTTACATATTTCCCCCAAAACAATCCATTCCATCCATATAAAGACTTGCTCTGCTGCAAAACTAACGTCTTCGATCATTTCTTGTAACATTTCAAGATGTATGTCTGCTGCATCATGGCAGCCTCATTGCTTCTATTTTGAGACCTGTCAAGAGATTTCAAACTACCGAATGCCACAAACTCCAAATCACAATCACTGTGCTTTTCCCCTTGTATCAGTGTATCTCTAAGTGTATGCCACAGAGCCATGGCCATCCCAGGCAGTTTATAGAGGCAGGATGGCCATTATTTTGTGGAGGAGAAGGATGGAAGAGAGGAATCTTTGAAACGATTTTGTTCATATACATTTGACAAATATGAAATACAATTATGATTTACAAATAGTTACCATATTCCCAAAGGTTCCACATGCCCTATAAATACAGTGGTGATCAGGACACCCCGGCTATTATTCAGTTAGTGATCCAGCATGTCTCAGCTAATATTTTTATCATCTTATCATATCATTTACATTAATAACCTAAATTTGCATTTTTTTTTATGTTGCATCACATGCCCTATTTGTCAAATGGACCAGTAGCTCAAAATGGATGACTGCTAGATATTTAAAAATAGCAACATAAAGTACCATGAGCAAAAATAGTAAACAGAAATCCAGGGTGCATACACAACATCCATTTATGGAATTGAAGGTTATTTTATACCAACAAAAAAACAAACATTATCAAAATTCACTGGGTTAATAAAGCAGGATTAATTTGACTACGAACATCTGTTGTTCAAATTTGCTATACTTCTCCATTACACTCAGAACCTAGGCAGCTATAAAGTCCTTGTCATTTTGCCAGAACACTGCTAACCCAAATTATCATAGGTATATTGCAGAGAAAGGAAATCTAGCATATTTAAGCTACTAGTCTGGGGGGAAAAAAACAATCCTTAGCTAGCCCTCTGCAGCCTACACAGGATATTGTTAATTGTCAAATTACATTCTAAGAATATATTGGTCGGATCAAATATAACCAGAGAGGTTATTTTAATATTTTTTAGAATGAAAAGAACATAGGCAGTGCTCAACTGTGCTAAAGCTTAAATACATTCACACACATTTTTTAGGTAACTACATCTTCTTATTATGTTAATATAAAATTAACCTTAGCATGAATTTTTTTTAATAGTAAAGCTCTTTTAAGATGAATGAGGCTATTGTGAATAACTTCCTGAAAAAATCCTGGTAGTTTTAAATATTTACACCTAAACTAAAAACACACAAGCACTCTTATATACAACACTGACTAGCAGATGGAATCATTTCCTACGATGTAGTAGCAAAGAAAAAAGAACAGATTGTACTATTTCTGTTTGGACGGCAACAAGATGAGCAGCGAAGAATTTCTAAGAGATACCTGCGAATACACAATGCGAAAAAATTTTGTCTTAAATCACGTTATGGTGAAGATACTTACAAATATATAAAGAATACATATGTATAAATGTTGCCTTTTATATTAAATATTTAATATATTTACATAAATAAGGGTGACTAGGAGTTCTATCACTATGTAAAGATTATTAAAATTTGGTTACCGGTTTCTATTATTCTATGATTCACCTTAATCTGCTCTCATATCTGGTCCTCTGCTGTCCTCACTCTTGTACGTGGAACGCCCAGGCTGCTCCTCTCCCTGTCCTTCAAGCTTCTTAAAACTGGTTAGAACACCAACTCAACTTTTATTTCTTACTTCGTACAATTCTTGAGAAAATATGGTGGGTTTCTGGGGTATGCATTTCTTTTTATTTATTTATTTATTTTGCTTGTATCATTTTCAGTATTTCTATTAAGCTTTTAAAGACAGAGAAGGCTGTCTGTCTTAGCTCAGGTGCCCTAGAAAACTGAGCCCCAGGCAGCAAGAAGAGGGAAAGAATTAAGTGAGGAAAGGAATGGGGTGAGCAAAGAGAACCGGGTGGGTCACTGGACCACCCAGTTGCCCAGGGAAGCCAGAGACACCTCAGAGCAGCCCACAGCGGAGAGGGCTGGGCCCTGCCCCTGGCAGCTCTGGGAGGTTTGGGCTTTACCCCTCCCAACCTCCAGGGAGCCCCTGGGCCGGCAGCGCCCTCTCACAGCCCCCTCCCACAGTGCATCCCATCCTGGGCCAGCATCAGCAGTGCCAGGTGAGGTGGCGCTGTGAATGCAGGGTGCACCTGGGACTCCCTGCATTCCTGAATGGTAAAATAACCCAACCTCGCATTTCTATAACTTCTTATGGTTTTTTTTTTTTTAAAGATTGGTACCGGAGCTAACAACTGTTGCCAATCTTCTGGGGGGTTTTTCTCTGCTTTTTCTCCCCAAATCCCCCCAGTACATAGTTGCATATTTTAGTTGTGGGTCCCTCTAGTCGTGGCATGTGGGATGCCGCCTCAGCATGGCCTGACGAGAAGTGCCATGTCCGTGCCCAGGATCCGAACCGGAAAAAACCTGGGCCGCTGAAGGGGAGCGCGCGAACTTAACCACTTGGCCACGGGACTGGGCCCCTTTTTATGGTTTTTAACGTTTCTCCATTTGAGTGTCACAGATGAATAAAACAGAAAGAGAAGACGACATGTCACTATTTTACAAATGGAAAAAAGAGTTTCGGGGACCTCCCAATGTCACATTGCTACTTACTGGTTTCATTGACCCTTCCAGATCTCTCCCCCATTTAAGCTGCAAGTTTCCTGAAGCAAAAAGCAAATCTTTTTTATTCTTGTTTTGGCTTCCCAAATATTTTAAAATGCTGACAACTGGCAGCATACTTATTAAGAGTGCCATCTTTAAACATCCTTATTTAAATTCATTAATTTTTGAAAATTCCCATGATCTTAACAGTTATGTTTCCACAGGACCGGAGTAATTTACCAGTATTACTCTAGTTAAAGCTAACATTTCTAGGCTTCTATCCTTATTTCTTCTAGACCAAAAATAGGAAGAGTCTGGGCAGTAAGAGCCGCTAGCAAAAATCCTACCAATTCTCCATTATCTCAAAGACCTAGAACTGACCACTCCTTTTCATATTCTTCAATTCATTTCAAAAGAATTTCAACAAGCCCTATGCTGGGCCCCAGGGATACTTAAACCAAACAAGCAAAGTTGGGGGCTCTAGTGGGGAAACAAGTATAAATTGACAATACACTTTCTAAGTGTAAAGAAAAGAAGACTACAGAGTGCTACTGATATCCATAGGAGAGGTGGATTACCCTCTCTGGGAGCTATCAACATGGCGTGCCCTTCTGTTAGTAAACAGCATTCTAGAACCTGGTAGAAATGATGATTTGAAACTATTACTGTGACCACTTGGAGCCAGATAGCATCATTTTACACACGTTAGTTCTACTACAGGACAAGCAGTGAGAGCCAGTGATGCATGGCATCAAACAGAAACACTGTACCACAGACTGAAGTTCATACAATCGGGCCTCTGCCTCAGAAACCTATTAACATCGGGGGAAAAACTATAATAATAAAATAGACGTTGATGACTGAACATGATTTGAGATAATAAGGCAAAAAACACAAGAAAAAAAGTTAAGGAATATGAAAATCCTAAGAACATAAACAAGGTCATTAAAAATACAGTTGAGGGACCAGCCCTGTGATGCAGCAGTTAAGTTCACATGTTCTGCTTCCGCACCGTGGGGTTCACCAGTTCAGATCCTGGGTGCGGACCTACACACTGCTTGTCAAGCCATGCTGTGGCAGGCGTCCCACGTATAAAGCAGAGGAACATGGGCATGGATGATAGCTCAGGGCCAGTCTTCCTCAGCAAAAAGAGGAGGATTGGCAGCAGATGCTAGCTGATAGCTAATCTTCCTCAAAAAAAATAAAAATATAGTTGGAAGGTCTAGAAAATTATTTCAAAAAGTAGCTTCAGGGGCCAGCCCTGTGGTGTAGTGGTTAAGTTTGGCATGCCCCACTTCAGCAGCTTCAGGTTCGTGGGTTCGGCTCCCAGGCATGGACCTACAGCACTACTCAGCCATGTTGTGTCTGTGACCCACATATAAAATAGAGGAAGACTGGCACAGATGTTAGCTCACAACTAATCTTCCTCAGAAAAAAAAAAGAAGTAGCTTTACTTTGTGATATTATTGCTACCAATAAAAATATTTTTTCCTTCCCTCTTTAATAACTCAGTCTAAAAGCCTCGTAGGTGGGGCCTAGCAAGGCAGGGAAGTGTGAGGCGTCGGAGGCCGAGCAGGGTAATGAAGGTCTGTCTCCACACAGGCCTGTGCAGAGCATCAGAGCCGGAGCAGAGTGAGGAGGGTACATATACAGCCCAGTCCAGCGGGAGATGTTGGAGCCGCAGTGGGTTGAGGACAGCAACCACAGAGAAGGGACAGAAGCATCTAGAGACAGGTTACTTACAAGGGGGATTAATCTGATAAGTAAACATATTGAGGACAAAGGGAGCCAAGTTTTTCACTGTCTGAGAAGAGAGAAAACTTCCACAAATCTTATGCAGTTGGATTGAAATCAAGGGTACCAGTGTGAAATCACGGTTTTCAATGTGAATAGATACAGAAATAAATATAGATGTAAATTTGTAGGTATCTCTGGCCACGGAAGGACGCTGGGAATTGTGACACCACAAAAGCAATGAGTACACCTAATGCTCAGATCTTGGTTTCTAAATACTATTCTGCATTTAAAGGAACAAGGGCTCCTTGGAGAAAGGGCTTATTTCAAGGCTAGGAAAAGGAAAGAAGGAGATGACCCTGGGATATCTCATTATGTCAGCAAGTAAAAGCAGGCTTAGAAATGATGGGGACATCGAAAGAACAGAGAAACTAGCCTGAGAGGGCTCCTACTAGATGATCTAAGATAATTCAGGCATTAAAACAAATAATAGTAATGGCTTACAACTCACTGAGTAAAACAAGGAAGTCATAAATCCATACTGATGCACACAAAAATAAATTTAAAAATAAATGGAGAGAAGAGAAAGCATTTCCTTAGTAGAAGGGCAACTAAAAAATATAGAAAGAATGATAAAATTAGAAAATCCACTTGGCAAATACCAAAGTAATTATTCAAATAAAAAATTATCTCTAGCATTTTTAAATATGTCTATAAAATGGTAAATTTTGAATGAAGAGTGACCTGTGCATTCATTTTCCAGCACTGTGTGGCTGAAGAAGCATAGAAGTTAGGAGTTAGGCTCTCAGACTTGCTGGCTGTGCCTCATTCTGAGCTAAGCTACTTCTCTGATTCTTATTTTCCTCATTTGTAAAGAGATATGAACTAGATTCGTGATTCTAAACTGCTAAATTCAAGAAAGTCCTTTTTTTATTCAAATAAAATTTTACCTGAGGCTACGATATGTAAAATTTGGATAAATAACTTGGGACTAAAATTTTCTGAGGAAAATTTAAATAACTAAAATGGGGGCTGGCCCAGCGGCGCAGCGGTTAAGTGCGCAGGTTCCGCTTCCCAGCCTGGGGTTCACTGGTTCGGATCCCGGGTGCAGACATGGCACCACTTGGCACGCCATGCTGTGGTAGGCGTCCCAGACATAAAAGTAGAGGAAGATGGGCACGGATGTTAGCTCAGGGCCAGGCTTCCTCAGCAAAAAGAGGAGGATTGGCAGCAGATGTTAGCTCAGGGCTAATCTTCCTCAAAAAAAAAATAAAATAAAATAACTAAAATGGGTACACATAATGGAAAATGCTCAGAAATCTGGAGCTTTCCAACTTTAAGAAATAATGTAGGGCAAGAAAAATATAGTCATATGGAATTCTGTTATAACTTAATATTGCAGACCCAACATTTACAAAAGTCAAATACAGTAGCCTTCCCAGAATCTAAAACTCTTAGAGGAAGATTTCTGAAAGAAAAGTTGATTCAGAAACTAGTTTTCAAAAGATTACCAAAAACTGGTAATAGTTCATTCATTTTTATTGCACCAAACATAATTACCAAAGGATTTCACCAGAATACTGAGTAGTTACAGGCTAATACTGGAAGTCACAAAATACTAATTAAGGAATATCCGAGCTGAGATGTAACTTAGAGGTCACTGTGGGGAATCAAAACTGGCCACCCAAAAATGTGTCTCTCTGCCTTGATAGAACAAAAGACTTAAAGGAACTTGGACCTTCCCCCTAACTGCCTAAAAGAATTTAAGATAAAGGCCTGTTCCCAGGACAGGCCATCACCATAGATGACTCTGGGTATCAGCAGACTGTAGGGACGTTGCTAAGCCCATTCTTATCAAACTTCTGTTCACCAAACATTTGCTTTTCCATTTCCATGTGAATTGCCTTCCTCCCCTTTGAAGTCCCAAACCACTACCCCCAACAGTCTCCTTTGTCTTTAACTGAAGATGTTATTTAAGATGACAGTCTCGGCCATTTTGGCAAGTTACCCAGTTTGCCTGGGTTTCTCCCATGTATACATGTCATAAAGCTTTGTCTGATTTTCTCCTGTTATTCTATCTCATGTCAATTTAATTCACAGCCCAGCCAGAAGGACCTAGAGTGGGTAGAGGCACTCTCCTCCTCCCCTACATCACCTATTCCAACCCTCTATCCCACAGGACAGAAACACATCTCATTCGACAAGGGCTCATGGTAGGAAATGCAGCATCTCACAAGGTACAGAGCAGATCTGGAACTGAAAATTCAAATGCCTTCTCTAATATTCTTACATTTGCTCTGAGAAACACTAGCTATTGTATGGAACGCACTGTGTCAAAAAGCATAAAGAAGAAAAGGGCATCAATAGGTGAGGATAAAAAAAATCTAAATTACAGTGTTATATAGAAATTTAATCTTTCTCTTTGAGTACAGTGAAAACTAAACCATTATTTAACTTCAAGGATAAACAAAGAATTATTTAGGCATCCAGATAGGAAAAGTAATGTGGAGAAATCAGGTTGTTCTCAGACTTTTCCCCAATAAAAAAGTCAGAAGATAATGGAAGAAAATTGGAGAGAAGGAAAATGGGACTCAAGAATATTATATTCAACCAAATTAGTCATGTATAAAGACAACAGGCAGACATTCTCAAACCTAAAAGAACTAAAGAAATACTGATGAGCCATTCTTGACAGTGCTCAAGTATGTGACAGCTATGGCCATGGCAGGGGTGCTTCCAATAACAGGAGGAGCCTCCTGACCCCTGGATGGCACCATTATTAACACTTACAGTCCAGTGGTGGCCTCTGATTTTTACTCTCCCAACCTTTCAGGGATTTTGTAAGGATCCATTTCCCTGAATTAAATCTCTTTCTGCTCAAAATACCTAGAATGTTTTGGTTCCTGCATTGAAACCTTGCTTTTACAGTACTTACTGCATTTATTTTGATTCTTTACAACTGCATGTATTGTATTTCTTTTTGCAAAAACAATACAGTGATTTTAGTTCAAGCAAATAAAAAAAGGGACATGAATATGACAAGATGTTCATGCTATTTAATTCTGGATGATGGAAATATGAAAGGCTATTATCTTTTACTTTTTTTTATATGTTTTTCCAAAACTATTTCTCTTTTAAAGAAAGAAATAGATCATTTTAGCTACAGAGTAGAGAGGAGTGGAAGAAAGCAAGGCTGAAATCAGGAAAACCACTTACCCTGCTGCTGCAATAATCCCAAAGTACCCTTGCAGCCCACATTATACCTGGATATTTTTATCCTAAGTCTATCTGGTTGAAATACAAGTAGATATTTCAGTCTGGATGGGCAGCAGTCCCTTCTATTTTCCTTAGCCAGAACAGCAGATGAGTGGCTTGAACCAAAAGTCAAACTAGTCTAAGATGTTTTTAAGTAGGCTGATCTAAATGACCCTAACATTTTCATTCAACAGATCAAAGTTCAAGGACAAGGCCAAGGACAGTAAAAGTTGATTTCCAATTTCAATTCTGATTCAGATGAACATTAATTCAGAAACTTGTATTTGTCATTCCTTATATGAACATATTAATATTTTTTTATTTCTTGAGAAATGACTTTATTCTTTTAGTATTGCAACATTAAGCCAAGTGCCACCAGCAGTAATCAATAGTAGAGTTTCATGCAAGCTTTCAAAGGCCCTGACAATAGACTTTCCTTAATGAGACATATTTCTACTCTGAAGTTTGCAACATCATCCTTTTTAGATCCTTGTGGTGATCTAAACCACATCAGAAGAAAACAGTCTGTTATTTTTAGAAGTGTTAAATTCATAATATGGGCAGAATAATGAAGCAGCTTTTAGTCTGTCCATACACTATCCAGTTTCTCAAGGGCTATGTTACAGAATTTATTAAATGGTCAAGTGGGGGAATTATGACAAATACAAGCAATTTAAAAGAACCAATATCTGAACTGAACTGCCAAAAGAGAGTGAATAAATATTGTGGAGAAAGAAAAGGTGGTGCATAATTTTATATTCTATAAAAGTTAATTAATAAAAAACTTTGGGGCCTTTTGTTTTAAGAGGATAAGTCTTAGTAACAAACCACCAAAACAAAAACCTACACATACACACATCTTAAAACACAGAAAACATTCTAAAACCTATAACTTCTTTCTCAATGCAATAGAAACTGAAGCTATATCAAATTAATTTAATTAGCAGGCCCCTGGATGAATTGTATTGCCACATCTGAATAGCATATTTTTTAAAGAAATATTTAGCAGCTTACATATTCTGGGAAAATAGCCATAAATTACTTATGATAAATAATCAAGTTCTCACCAGTATATGTTAACACTCACGGTCACAGGAAATAGAAACAAACTTAAAACAGAGTCAACTGTAGGGAAAACATGGTTAACCTAAACATGAATAGCAGTAAGATTTCTAGAAAATGGGCAGTAAAAAAGGTTAAAATGTTTTATTATAAAACACTTTACTGATATTAATATTACGACTTTTCCCTTCCAGCTTTAGGTGGAGATTAATTTAATCTTCTTTCTTCAGTTGGTCATCGTCCAAAAAGCCAGTGCAGAAAGTGTCCATGACAGGTAATAGAAAATAAATTACTATGTTAGCACAGCTTATATGTCCAAATATACCACACATTAAATCCTTTTAAATAGATAATAATTGTCTTAGTCCATTTGGGCTGCTGTAACAAAACATCATAGACTGGGTGGCTTCTAAGCAACAGAAATTTATTTATTTATTTATTTATTTATTTTGAGGAAGATTAGCCCTGAGCTAACTACTGCCAATCCTCCTCTTTTTGCTAAGGAAGACTGGCCCTAAGCTAACATCCGTGCCCATCTTCCTCTACTTATAGGTGGGACAACTAACACAGCATGGCTTTTGCCAAGTGGTGCCATGTCCGCACCCGGGATCCAAACCGGCAAACCCCAGGCCACCAAGAAGCAGAATGTGCGAACTTAACCGCTGTGCCACCAGGCCAGCCTCGAAATTTATTTTTCATAGTTCTGGAGGCTGCGAAGTCCAAGATTAAGGTGCCAGCAGACTGGGCGTCTGGTGAGGGCCAGATTCCTGGTTCATAGAGGGTTGTCCTTTCACTGCGTTCTCTCATGGCAGAAGGGGCAAGAGAGCTCTCTGGGGTCCCTCTTACAAGGGTGCTAATCCCATTGATGAGGGCTCCATCCTCACAACCTAGTCACCTCCCAAAGGCCCCACCTCCTAATTCTATCACACTGGGGCTTAGGTTTCAATGCACAAATTTAGAGGTGACACAAACATTCAGTTTATAGCAGTCGTTCTTTTATTCTGTAGGCCAATAAAGAATTGACCTGTTTCCTCCCCAACGCAGCAGTCTGTTACACAGGCTACAAACAACATAAAGAACAATTTTTACCAGCCAAGTAATTTTCTGTAACTTATTTTAAGTTAGTGTCTTGAAGGCTAGACACGTTTGTTTAGAATCATAGACTAAATTTTGAGAAATTTATTTATAAAATCCATTTGTACAATATTTACAAACACCAGCTGCAACTTCCAAAAAAAGGTCATAAGAGGATTATACGCAATGATACAAAATGGAAAGCGGAATCACATTGAAGGTGAGCTCCTGTTAAAAGGAAAAGGGTATTACTGTATAAGATTTAACACTTACTGTATTATCTGTTGTTTAAAATTGTTCAGGAGATTTAGATCCTTCAAAAATAAAAATAGGAAGGTTCAATTAGGAGCACAGAAATCATGGACGGAAATAGCTAATGCCGGTGGAACTGGGATGACAGTCAGTTTGTAAAATGTAGATAGCAGTCCGAAAATAGGAAAGAGTAGGAGGAAGCTGCTGAAACAGGTAGCACGACTGCTCAGGCAACAACCACGATAACCGGATGAACAGGCATCATTGCATGAGGCCGACAGGCCCCACCTCCACCCTCCTTAAATTTCAGTTAGTGGCTCCAGCAACCCACAGACATTAATAAATACCATTTAAGTAGTCTAAACAAGCCGGCAGAAGCAATGGGGACTAGTAGACAAATCTGTTAAGGGCAAAATTTCAAAGGGACTTCCGAAAGATTTGCAAATTAAGGGAAGAGAATGGCAGTATTTTATTTATAGATGAACAATGGTGCAAAAAGAATGATAGCAGAAGTTGAGCCAACTACTTACTGCACTTCTACCCTTAGATCTCATATTCCTTGATGTCCTTAGTCCCAAGAGACACACTTTCATGATTAAGTAAATATTTTAGTTAGAGAGTTCTTTCACTTTAGCACAGTGAGAAACAACACAGCAGCGTCACCGCCACAAATCTGCCCGCCTGGAAATGCATATTCTAAATGGATTGCCAGACCGGAGGGATGACTACACTTTCAAACTCCAGTAGTAAATATAATCTGAACTTAACAAATTGCAGAAATGTGACCTAAAGCAGGAAAAACTACAAAAGAGACAAAAAGCCAACTGAAGCTCACTTTCACATCTCATCTCATTTAATCCTCAAAACAACCCAACAAGGTGAACTTAACTACCTCAATTTTAAAATTAGGAAACTGAGGCTTGAAGATGTTAACTAGTTCACCTACTGTCACACAACTAGGAACTATAAGAGGCGGAAGGGCCTACATGCCCTAAAAACTCAACACTCCCCGTTACCACGCACTGCCATGCTAATGCCCGATGTGAAACAAAGCACCAGGTACCACTCATCTCAAGAGTGGCTTATAGTCTCAAATATTCAATTCTATTTTTCCAAAAATTGTTCTTCTAAATCAAACCATGCATTTACTAGAAGTAAGTTTGAGGTATTATTATTTAACACTAATGGCCACAACAGACAGTGAACAGCTAAAATGTAGATGTGTTTTATTAATCTTTGTAATTCCAACACATAAATCATACCTATGTTCAAGATGTTGGGGAGGAGTGGATGGATGGATACTGGACAGCAGCCTGTCTTGAAACATTTTCTGAGTCAGGAGATACACAGAGACGTAGAGCCCATATGCCAAGGTAGGGCAGAGAGGCTTTTCTTTCCCTTCCATAATGTGGATTGTTTCAAGTGTCATCTTAGTTATTTTAATACGTCACTGATAAACAACAAGTTTACAAATATTTCCTTTGTTTCATCTATTCAAAAGAGAAAGGGAAGATGAAATAGAGTGCTTTTCACAACTGATTTTTGAGTGAGACACCTGAACTTCTATCATCCTCTAGATAAACATTTTGGTAAATGTGGTGACCCCACAGAAGACATGAAACTGTAACAATAGGGTTTAAAAATGGCAAAAATCCATTAAGAATTACTTAATATGCCTAAGTTACTCTCTAAAAAACACACATAAACCTCAGTAATAATTCTCTACGTCCAAACACAAAAATGCAAATAAACCAGCACGCTTCAAGTGTTACAGGGCTTTCTACTGTGTATCTCAAAACCATAATGAGTACAATGAAAAGAAAAATTAATTCAAAAACACATATTAGATCACAATAAGAGTATAAACAGAACTCGGTAAATTTTCTAATTAGTATTTCCTGTTGTAGACAGTCTAACAAAAACACCATGGTAATTTATTCCATAAGAACTCCTAAAAAAAGTGCCATGAATTCAGTGGACACTAAAAAAAAAAAGGTGTTTCAAGGCAAGGGTAACAAAGCACTCATAGCAGAATACGAGGAGCGAAAAGCCATTGTGCAGCTGTCTTGCTAAGATGCCAATTCTTCCCTGATGTCTGACTTCAATAACTCACTCCTCAAGACTCAGTTCAATATGACCTCCTTCCGTATCTGCCCAAGAGCGCCCTCTGTGTCTGCCTCTGTTACAGCATGCATTCATTACCACACGCATTTGTCTCCACAGCTGTCTTCCCCCACTACAAGAAGGGACTGCATTCTGCTGCTTCTATATCCCCAGCACAGAATGAACCTTAATAAATAGCAACGGAAAAGCAGGCAAAGGTACTATGCTGCAGACCCTGCTATAAAATATCAAAAGTGTCTAACAGGCAGGATACTAGTCTAAAATTGTGTTCTCTTATCACAGAGATACCAAAGAGAAGGAAGAATATTACCACAACACTAAAATATATAAAAGAATTTCTCAAAACTAGAACAATTCCCTGCTTCATTCAACAAATACTTTTTAGGAAACTGCTATGTTGATAGACAGTGTTCTAGGCACCAGAGATAAAGCCGAGAACAAAACAGACAAATATCCCAGCCCCCAGGGAGTTTATATTCTAGTGTTAGAAGATGGACAATAGAGAAATAAATAAATACACTACATAGGTACTAGATGGTGATCAGGACACAGGGAAAAGCCAAGAAGGAAGTTGGAGAACGCCAGGCGGCGCGGGGTGGGGGTGGGGGTGGGGGGTAAAATTTTGGATAGCATTGCCTTGCCACAACAGTGCTTACTGAGCAGGTGACATCTGAGGGGAAGGAGGAAATCTTATTAGTAGAAGATACTTTTTCCTTTATTTAAAAACTCACTGGTTAAAAACATTATCTTCTATAAGTTGTTGATTATAAACAAAACTCCAATAGTAGACACTGCCCTGTGTAGGCTTTCATAATAAGATTTCACAGTCTAGTAAATTTAGAAATTATTTAAACAGAACTAATGGGATGCCATTGTCTGATGACAATGGGCAGATGTACGTTTCTTTGCAAGGAAAACTTTTTTTCCCCATGATCATCACAGAGTAAAGTTTGTTTTAGATGCTGATTTTATTTTAAACATCAAACTTGCTATGGTATATTATCCATATTCCTTTAATATCAATATAATAATACTATATTATTGACCTTTATTAAGAACCAGTTATGTTCCGGTCACTGTTCTACATACCCACGTTATCTCATTTAAACCCTCACAACAATCTATGAGGTAGGCACTATTATTATCCCAATTTTACAGATGAGACGGGTTTAGAGAGATGAATAACTTTCCTAAAGTCATAGTAAAGTCATCCTAAAGTGACAGTAAGTAGGGCTACTGGAATTTAAGTCCAGGCCTCTCTTAAAAACCAAAGTCCATGTTCTCAACCACAACACTGTACTGCCTCAAAGGTAAGAGCAGTTATGTTCTATGGCATTTCAATACACCTGCTTATTAACTGTTCAAGCATAAACTTGATATGGAAAGAGACCTCCTAACAAAAATTTTTCTTGTAATTCAGACATTAAGCAATATGAACTTCCAAAAGCAAAATACAGGCCCTATTTTTAAAGACCACCTTGGGAATCTATTACATAAACAGGGTGAGTAGCAATCCCAGAAGGGTCATTACGACAGGGAAGAGGAAACAAAATGTAACTGATAAAAACAAAAGTAAACCGCATCCTTCTGTCTCTAAGAATATTGCTGGTCTCAGAGTTGTTCCTTTTAAATTAAACCAACACAGAAGCAAGAAATGTATTATTGATTGTTAGATTGATTGTAGCAATAATTAATAATTAAACCCAAAGTTTAAGAACTAATGTAAAGTGTTGGTGTTAGCACACACAATGATATCTATTTGTCATTTTAAAGCTTTTATGATCTTTCTGGGATAAAAGCCATTTTTCTGTCACATAAACAGGTTATCTCAAAGTCAAATATGTGTTTGGTGTAGAGAAAAGTGGGTCATCTTAATGAAATGAGTAATTCTGTGTCCTGTCTTCAAAATTCTTTAAGTGTGTTGAAAATTAAAACATAAGCTTGTTTCTATTCTGACAGAACAGATTATTATTATACTATTCTGGTTTGATGGATTCTGAAGTGATGGTTTTCAATTCAAATATTGGTTCTGCTTTCATGAATAATAAAAAGTATTTAAAAGTCTGTGATAAGTTTTTTCTCCTGTGGAAAAAAATAAGGAACTCAAAAGAATTGAGTTTTTTAATAGATGTTTTCTTGTAGAATCATTTCCTAAACTGGATTCCATAGAACGTTTTAGTTTTCCTTGATGTGCAGAAATTAATGATATTTTTCCTTTAAAATAGTTTAATATACAATTGATTCTCATTATTTGTAGAGGTTATGCTCTATAAAGCTGTGGGAGCAATAAAAGACCCCAAAAAGCCAAAGCAATCTTGAGAAAGAAGAACAAAGCTGGAGGCATCACACTCCCTGATTTCAAACTATATTACAAAACTATAATAATCGAAACAGTGTAAATAGAATGGGACAGAGAGTCCAGAAATAAACCCACACAAATATGGTCAATTAATTTACAACAAAGGAGCCAAGACTATACAATGGGGAAAGGACAATCTCTTCAATAAACGGTGTTGGGAAAATCAGACAGCCTCTTGCAAAAAAATTAAACTGGATCACTATCTCATACCACACAAAAAACTAACTCAAAATGGATTAAAGATGAATATCAGACCTAAAACCATGAAACTCCTAGAAGGAAACACAGGCAGAAGCTCTTTGACACCACTCCTGGCAATGACTTCTTGGATCTGACACAAAAAGCAAAAGCAACAGAAGCAAAAATAAACAAGTGGGACTACACCAAACTACAAAGCTTCTGTACAGCAAAAGAAATCATCAACAAAATGCAAAAGCAACCTGAGAAATGAGAGAAAATATTTGCAAATCATATATCTGATAAGGGGTTAACATTCAAAACATATAATGAACTCATACAACTCAACAGCAAAAAAAATCAAACAATCTGACTTAAAAATGGGCAAAAGATCTCAACGGACATTTTTTGAAATAAGACATACAGAGGGTCAACAGCTACACGAAAAGGCGCTCAACATCACTAATCAACAGGGAAATGCAAATCAAAACCACCATGAGATTCCACTTCACACTTGTTAAAATGGCTATTACCAAGAAGACAAGAAATAACAAATGTTGGCAAAAAGTTGCAGAAAAGAGAACCCTTGTGCACTGTTGGTAGGAATGTAAATTGGTGTAGTCACTATGGAAAAGAGTATGGAAGTTCCTCAAAAAATTAAAAATACAACTACCATATGATCCAGCAATTCCACTTCAATGTATTTATCCAATGAAAACAAAAACACTAACTCAAAGATACATGCACCCCCATGTTCACTGCAGCAACAGCATCCATCAATGGATGAATGAATAAAGATGATGTGGCATATATACACAATGGTCTATTATTCAGTCATAAAAAAGAATGAACCTTTGCCATTTGCAACAACATGAATGGACCTTGAGAACATTATGCTAAGTGAACTAAGTCAGAGAGAGAAAGACAAATATTGTATGATCTCACTTACATGCGGAATCTAAAACAACCACCACCACCACCAAAGAAAACCAAGCTCATAGATACAGAGAACAGATTGGTGGTTGCCAGAGATGAGGGGTGGGTGGTGGGTAAAATGGATGAAGGTGGTCAAAAGACACAAACTTCCAGTCATAAGGTAAATAAGTCCCAGGGATGGAATGCACAGCACGGCAACCACAGTTTATAATACTGTATTGCAGATTTGAAAGTTGCCAAGAAAGTAAACCTTAAAAAAGTCCTCATCATAAGAAAAAAAATTTTTGTAACTATGTATGGTGACAAATGTTAATTAGACTTATTGTGGTGATCCCTTTGCAACATATACAAATATTGAATCATTATGTTGTACACCTGAAACTAATATAATGTCATATGTCAATTATACCTCAATAAAAAATTTTTTTAATAAAACAAAACTGAATAGGACAAAAAAAAGCTATCTCAAAACTCAAAAAAAAAAAAAAGTCGCTGTGAATACTGAATTAGTGAATACTGAACCACAGTTCCTAGGGTAAATGCAGGGTTAAGTTCCTGTGAGCCTTACCATCAACTGATCAAGATATAACCTTGTTTTATGCTAATTTCTGTTTAATATATATTGTTGATCCATTAACACTGAGCTTACGACAAATAACACTATCACTCGCACCTGAGGGGAGCTTAGCTAACACACGTATTTTTTCCATAAGGCATATCGCAGGAACTCTAGGCAGTGTTTCAGCACTAAGCTTGGGGGCCACTTTAAACAGAGAGATCACCAACAGAAAGCACAAAAATATGAAAAACATCTCACCAAAGAGATCACAAAAAGGACACTTGTTTACTGTATGTGAAGGCAGGTCGTCACCTGGTTCAGCCACAGCTACGGCCATGCCCATGTGGCAACTCAAACTTTTCGCCACTCTAAGCGTGCCCTTGAACGACTGCAAAAGTACTCTGAGTATTGATTTTGGAGTTTCAAATAACTTATAGTGAGTAGGCAAATGAGCAAAGACGGAATCCATGAATAATGAGGATCCACTACATAAAATGTTAAGCACATGCATGTATTGTTGTTTACCATGTGAAAAGCTATACTAAATGTTGTGCTGTTACACAATAATGTCAGCAAGTTGCACTAAAAATTGCCAGACACCTGAAGGTATGACTTCTGACCCCACAGGAATACAAAAAAGGCATTTCACTATTATCTGTCATTTGACATATGTCATCACTGACCTGGGCCAAGTATTTTCTCTTATAATGTCAAAATAAATTTCAGTGGTTTCTGCATACGAAGCATTTCTAGTAGACGTGCTTATACGGTTTCACGGGCTGAAAGAAGAGAATTTTTCACAAGAGGGGTACATTTTATCACACAAGTTCCTGTTAGTATTCTGTCAATACCTTATAATTTGCTAAGTATTTTTTGTTTGAATAAGTTTTAGAAATGCAACCAATTTTAAGAATTTATACTCAATTTACTAAAGAACAAATTAAAAACCTTGGTCAGCCTTAAGGTAAGTTCAGCTTACAAACCATGTTATTCTATTTAGAAGTCTGGTAAATTTTAACAACACCCTTTTTATCATCAATATTTAATCCTTTGCTTGTAATAAAAATTAGGCTATCCAGACTTTCAGCTTCTAACATCTCAATACCATCTTTACAGTAATCGTTTTTATAAGCATGAATCACACCCGTAGGGATTTTTTGTTCGGGTTTGCTTTTACAGAAATCATAAATTATTGAATTATTATTCAATTATTCCTTTATATAGAAACAGAGAAATCAATGCATGCTGGTAGGGTGGATAATACTATCTATCTTTGATTATTCCTGCAAAAACGTTTAATCCACCTCTATAAATATGAAGCATTATGCCACCTATTTATCAGATTCATTTAATTAATAAAAACCGAGTGGTATTTGAATTTCTTTGGTGTATGGGAATTCAAAATTTCTATTTTCATTTTTCTGTAATGAGGTACATCCAAATTTTAAAACTACAGTTTTTTCTTATTACAAAAGCAAACAGGTAACCTGTTAAAAATAATTTAAAAACAGAAATAAAGAGGAGAAAAGATTAAACACCCATAATTCCATAACACAGTGAGAAACCACTATATCTCTGTTATCTCCTTCCATGAGGTTCAAAGTCTGCACATGGTATTATAATCTCCTTTTTTCTATATATTGTGAGTATTTTCCATGCCAACATGATGCAAATTAATTTATTTGTTCATTTATCTACTCACTTGGTACCTCCTGAACACCTTCTGCCTGCCAGGCACTGTGTACCTAATGGAATAGTGATTTTTTGATATGGATAGAGCAAAATTCATTTAACCAATACTGTATTCATGGATATTTGTATCATAAACAAAGAACGAGAAATAACGTTTATAGCTAAACACTGGAGCAGTTTGGGAAATTATTTGCCTTGTAAATTGGCTCATGGTGAAGTTTCAGTCTGTCAGGATTCACAAGATTTTACTTTCTATTTTCTTTCTTAGTGTCACACTTATAAATTCCCTCCAACCCTGAAACTATGCAATTACTTACCTATATTTATTCTAGTACTTTCATGATTCATTTATTATAAATTTGATCCTTAACCCATCTGCAAACTATGTAGTCCACAGTGTGAGGTAGGGACCGGCTTTCCAATTTTTTTCACTAAATGGTGAACCAGTTGCCTCAAGAGGAATACATATTGAGTAACCTATCTTTTTCCCCACTGATATGAAATATGATCTTTATTCTAAAATATATTTTTATATATTTACGAGCAAGTTTCTGAACTTTTTATTCTGTTCCATTGATCTTTCATTTTATTTCCATATCAAAGCCACATTATTTTGCAGCTTGTGCTAAATTTAATTACGTCTCACTGGCCAACGCCCTCTTTGTTACTCTTCCTTTTCAAAATGTAACTAGATACTATTTTATGACCTTTCAAATCATTTTAGTAAACTGGCCAAAATTCCAAAAGGAAATGTATTTATAACTGTGTAAAATTTACAGAGAAATTGGGTAAAATTATAGCATTCATTCAAATTTCTTTTTGTCCCTCAGCAAAGTTCAGTTTTCTTAATTTTCTTGATGTTTTGCACATTTCTTAAGTTTACTTTTCACTTTTATCTCCCTAAAAAAATTACTGTAATATTATTACTTGAGTTTATAGTGGGCCATTCCTACGAAGCTTGCTTTACAAGTTAATTGTGGTAAAATAAACATAACATAAAATTTACCATCCTAACCATGGTTAAGTGTACAGTTCAGCGGCATTACGTACATTCACGTTGTTGTGCAACCATCATCCCCATCCATCCACAGAACTCGTTTCATCTTGCAAACCTGAAACATTATACCCATTAAACACAACCCCCCATTCCCCGTTCCCCCAGCCCCTGACAACCACCACCTTACCTTCTGTCTCTCTGAATTTGACTACTTTAGATAACTCATATAAGTGCAATCATATGGTATCTGTGCTTTTGTAGCTGGCTTATTTCATTTAGCATAATGTCTTTGGGGTTCATCCATGTGTAGCATGTGTCAGAATTTCCTTTTCTAGGCTGAATAATATCCCATTGTATGTATACACCACATTGTTGTTTATCCATTCATCCGTCAATGGACACTTTAGTTGCTTCCACTTTTTGGCCCTTGTGAATAACGCTTCTAAGAACATGGTTATGCAACTGCTTTATAACGTAAACGTTTTATATATCACATACTCATATTGTACTATAGATGGTTAATTAAGGTGTATATCAAGTTCCCAGGCTTTATCAGCCCATAGGTATACATGGGGTCACAATGACGACAATAATCCATACTTTGCTGCTGTTTCTTTTACTTGCTCACATGGAACCCCAGTCCTCTCCTTCACCTAAATATTTCCCAGGGAACATCTCACATATGCTCACAGTTTGCCTTGACAGGAAAGTCAAGGACATGTGACTTCCCCTGCTCATTCCAGCCTCTCAATTACACCACACACATGAGGGCTCTTAGGTAATAATGCCGTATAGTGAGTTTTTCCTGTCCCTTCATTATATCCACTCTCCTGTTCCATAACAAAGGAGATGAAGGAACTGATCCAAGCAGCTAGAGTGCTGCTTCTTCATGGAGAGGAGGGGAAAGACCATGAACACTCAGATGGTGATAATTAGAACTGTTGTGACACGCATGGATGATGATAAGGGAGAAGTGCTACGAGGGGAAAGTTGAATCTCCGTCAACACTCTTCCCTTCTTACTGTGGAATCTTACCTAGATTTATCATAAAATTGCTGTCCACTTCCCATCCTACAAAAAGGTTTAAAATCAAACAGCTCTGATTTCTGGCCTGCCAAAGGCTAGCAGAATAAGCAAAATAAGAAACTTGTCACTATGACCAAAGATCTATCATCTCACTCACTTGTATATTTCTAAGGGGCACCTTCTTGAAAAAGTGCCATTCACCTCAAGATTCTTGAATATATAGCGAACATTTACTAGCATTTACTCTGTGCCAGGCTTTGAGATAGGACTTTGTCTCTTTATCCTCACAAGAGCCTTAAGACACTTTACATATGAGGATACTAAGGCTTAGAGAGGTTCTGGAATTTAACCAATAAGAACTGGAACTGGGACTCGTGAGTTACTTAAGGCATGTTAGGGTTTCATTTGTCTGATTTTTTTTAATTCAAAACCAGATCTATTTATTTATTTGAGGAACTTTCTCTTTCATATTCTAAGTAAAATATTCTTTATATTTTACTGATGGAGGGGCACTAGCTGTACATATATGATCTAGAGATTTCTCCAGCAAAACCTATTACAAACGCTTCTGTAAAGCATATTTAAAATAATTAAAACTGTATAGCTTCTTTTAGTAGTCTTTCTTTTATTTTTTTTTCTTCTTTTTTTAATTTGAACAACTGAAGTTTACTTCTTTGCAAAGATCTTCTCTTCCACCCTTCCGGAGCTGCTCGGTCCCACGCTTACTTCCTAGGACTTGCCTCAAGCGCTCATTCTCTACCCAACATAAATTCCACAGCTTGTCATTGTAATCTCTCCTCGTATCCACCCTCAATCTCCATGTCCCCTCCTGCTTTGTCATACTTACTGAGAAAAGCCACAACCCTGGTTTAAGCCAGTTCTCCACTTCGTGCCTTCCCCATACACCTGAACATGGTTCCATAGCCAGGCAGACAGTGCTTACCTTAAATTCACGGTCACTTGCGTGTGCCCTAAATGCCACTTGGTACTCACACTGTGTTTCTGTACTGCATTCACCTTCCCACTCTCGTATTCAAGTATTTCATCCCTTTTCCTCTTGAGTCCTCAGATCTCTAATGTTTTCTCCCCCATAGTGATTCTCAGCTGATGACCCAGCTTCTCATTCCACTAAGAAAACTGAAACAATCAGAAAAGAATTCCCAAAAGCGCCTACCCCTGCATCTACCACATACTGCAGCTAACCTGGCCTGCTCCCAGGACAGAACAGCTCCTCGCCAGATCCCACCTTGCCTCACGTGTCTAAGAACTTTGCTCCAGGAATTTCCCTCTCTCTTTTCTACATCATCTAATCTTCCCTCTCAACTGGATTATTCTCCTCAGACCGCAAACATATCCTTCTCTCTTCTAAAAATATCATTTCACTTAAAAAAAAAAAAAGCCCTCACTTAACCCCAGGTTCCTCTCCAGCTATTACTTCATTTCTCTCCTATCTTCTAAAGAGTTTGTTTTAGAAGCTGATTTTATTTTAAATATCAAACTCGCTATGGAACAGCAACTGTATTCCTTCGATGTTACTATAATAACTAGCATCTATTAAGTGCTAATTATGTGCCACCCTCTGTGCTCAATACAGAAATCATGACAACCACCCATCTGCTGCCCCCCTAACCTCTCTGACATTTTTTCCTGCTACTCACTTCCCCTACCTCACTTTGCCCCAGCCACCCATAGCATCCTGATGTACTTGGACTCTGTCAGGTGTGTTTCCACCTCAGGGCCTTTGCACTTGCTTTTCCCTCTGCTTGCTCTGCTCTTCCTCTAGAGAGTCTCATGGCTCTCTCTCCAAGCAAAAGTAGCTCCAGATACAATGTGCAAGCACAGCAGTTGTCAAAATATCCCCAAGACCTTTACAGGGGTACATGAGGTTAACACTGTTCGTAATAATCCTAAAACATATGAATCTTTTTAATATTCTGCAACGCACTAACAAAACACTGCAGACATTTTTTAAAAGGCTAACTGTAGATCCATTTTATTATAGATATGTCATTGAAGTTTTAATATTCTCCAATGTACTCATAAAGCGCTGAAAACATTTTTTAAAAGCCTAGTTGGAGAACCATTTTATTAGAGATATGAAGTCTGAGAAATATCAGATTTTTCTTTCCATACTGGCTAAGAACGGAGCACTAAATCCTCTCTTATAAACTGCACCTGAATAAGTAAATAAAAATAGCAGATAACCCAAGATTCTACAACACTCTGAAGGTATTTCAGCAGATGCCCAGTTTAATGGGAGGATTGTTTGAAGTACATGCCATTTATTCAATCTTCAGAAATATTTTGGATTTTATGCCTGGATGTAGCCGTAACTAAAACTGCCTTACTGAAATGCCCTACGGGAGTGCTGTCACGAAGCTGCAGTTTGGCTTATGTTGGGACCTTACAAGAGGAGACATTATAAGGACACCTCCAGCACTGTGCTATGATGTAAGCGAGGGGAGTGTCTACTTCATCCCTCAGGGATCCCCACGTGGAAGACTGACAGAATACATTCCTTTGGGATCTGGAAAAACTTTTTCCTGTTAAAATCTAGAGTTTTTTCACCACTGACAATAAAATTTTGTAAATGATCTTGTTGCTTTGGCTGCCAGGAAGCTTGGGACCAAATTTCCAACTCATCTTTAATTGTGTATGGTGTATATAGGGAGAGAGAGAGAGAGGGAAAGACAGAGAGTGCAGACACCCTGCTCTACAGACTAACCTACTAACTTTCCTCTTGCTCTCATAGTCCTATCTATATTTTACTTAGGCTTGAATGCAAACACATAATTGAGTGGAAACCACTTCAAATATTTTCAGAAATGTGGGGAAGTAGCAGTATATAAAAATAAATCAGGCCAAGAAATAGGAAAAATTCCAGGTGGGCAGAATAACATGTGCAAACACTTGTAGGTATGACAGTACCTGCCTCACTTGGGAACAGAAAAGAGTTTGGGATGAGTGGCCATAGGACGACAGTGACTGAAAACACAACTGGAATACCATGGCACTGACTCTGCCTGGTACACTCTGACGCCAGATATCCACATGGGTCACGGCACTTCATTCAGATCCCTCTTCAAATCATTCCCTCATCAGACAGTCCTTCCCAAACCAACTCAACGAAAATACTTCATACGTGCACAGACCCATTCCCTGCTCCATCACTGCCCCTCCCTTCACCTGCTTTATTTTCCTTCGCTATGCTTATGAGCATCTGATATATTATATATTTGTTTATAAGTGTATTAACTTCTCCCTTAAGAGAATATAAGTTCTAGTAAGCAGGGTTTTTTGTTATTTTACCATTCTAGCACCTACTCAATAAATATTGATTGAATGAATAGAAAGGTAGCTTAGTATCAAATTGAGAAAGATCTACTAAACCATGATAAGAAATGTAGACTTTCTCCCGCTAGTAATGGGCAATGCCTAAGAGTTCACGCAAAATGGACTATGCTCATACTTCTCTTTCATAAAGACAACTGGCAGAGGAGTAGAGGATGGCCCCGAGCGGAGATCCATGGTAAAATCCAAAAGATAAATTATAAAGGTTAAATGAGGTCAGGGTGAGCAGCAATAGAAAAGGAGAGGATGAATTCATGACAGATACAAGCAGCAGACAAAAGGATAGTATTTCACAATAGTTAAATCAGGCATCAAACGGGTCCCTTGATAGCTGTGTGACCTTGGGCAAGTTACTTAACGAATCCTTGGTTTCCATATTTCTAAAATGGGCATAATAATTGTACCTACCTACTTCTTAGTTTTATTACGAGGATTAAATGAGATAATGTATGGAAAAACAGAATTGACCAAATTTGGTGACTGGTGAACGAGCTCAAAAGGAAAGGGACTGTGTCTGCTCTGGACACTGCTGTCCCCGGGGCACAGCACTCTGCCTATCCACAGTAGGCAATGAATGCACATCTGTTGAAAGCAAATGAGTTAGTGAAGATGACTAGCAAGACAAAATTCAAGGATAACTGCGAGGCAAATCCTCCTATAAGACAGAAAAGTAATAGAGCAACATCTGGCCAGGAAGCGGGGAGACTGTGTTCATACCTGTTCAGTTTGAGAATGCTGAGGCTGAGATGACTATGGGCCCCACTACAGTAAACGTCCAGTAGGCAAAGGAAATACAAGGCAAGCTCTGAGGAGAGCGGACAGGCTACAGAAAGACTACTACAGCTGGTAGTCAAAGCCTATCTAACGGGTCAGATCAACTAAGAGGCGTACAGAGTTAGAATAAGGATCCCCGGAAACAAAAACGTTGCACACCAGCAGAAGGAACCAGGAATAGAGACTGAGGCAGTAAAAAGGCAGTAAGACAGGTAAGAGAAATTTAAACCCTGAAAGCAAAAGGGGAAGGTGTGAGGGGAAAACTGGCCAACAGTGTCAAAATTAGCAAGAAATACAGTTTGAGTGAAAACTAAACAGAGAGCACTGGATCTGAGCAATTACATCATTAGCGACGTTTGCAAAATAAGTTTTCATGAAGCGGTTGGGGCAAAAGCCAGATTGTGTGGACTGAGGAGTAAATAGGAGTTGAGGAAGGCGAGACAGGGAAGATATAAGGAAGATCACTTCAAGACAAAGTCGATTTGGCCATGGAAGCACCGAAAAGCTTTCTTGGTCAATTATTTCCACTACCACCTCCAAGCAGTCGTTTGTTCTTAAGAAAGTATTTTTCCATAAGATGCTTGTAACATACATTACTCTAGAAAGAAGGCCGGCCCTAACTAAAACCATCAAGTAGAGTAAGCCTAGCCACTGCTCTTGCAGTATGGGTTTTCAGATGTCCAAAGGGCCCTTCATGGTAGCAAAGACATTTTTAAAATTAAAAAGTAATGGTGTAAAAGTATAATAGTTTCATCAAATCTTTTAAATAGTCAACAAAGGACAGTGGTCTACATATCCTACTGACTAAATTACTTAGAAGACACACGTATGAGGAATAATAGAGTTATTGGGATTTTATACCAATTTTTAAAAATAGTTATAATAATCAGGGATGCAAAAGCATACTGTGTATCTCTTTAATCTTTACTACTATCCTGCAAGTCAGGAGTCACTATATCCACGTTGCAAATGAGAAATCTGAAGCTCAGAGAGATGAAGTGTATTGCTCAGAGTACGCTTACTGCTCTACGAAACAATGCTCAAATCTCAGAGGCTTAACACAACAAAGGTCTAGTTCCCTTTTGTGTCACATCCAAGGGGCAGGGAGGTTTGGGGGCAGAAGCAGAGAGGCTCTGCTCCATGAAGTTGTTCAGGGATCCAAGCTCCTTCCACCAGATAATCTACTTCTAGCTGGCAGGTGACAGAAGAGACAGAGCATGGAGAGTCCCATAAATTGCTTTAGAGGACAAGTGACAAACATCACTCCCACTCAGATTCCTTTCGGCATCAAAGAACAGGGGAAACACAGATATGGATGGGCACAGCTAAGTAACATGACTTAAGTCACGTGAAGGAGCTGAGCAGACCCAACACTACCTAACTGCTCCAAGGACCTCGCTATTCTATGTGCTTCTCGTTTCATTTCATTGAACCCACCCCCAATTTTAGCATTCTCCAAATGACACCACCAATGGATGGTTTATGTTGCAAGGGTTCCATCCTACTGTAAAACCATATTGTGTGTGTGTGTGTATTTTTTTCTATGTATCTTTTATCTTTAGTCCTGCAATTCCCTTTCAGGAATCAATGATTTTAGTCTTCTGAGGGGCATACACACAGACATAAAATTTGCGGCGCCCTGTGAAGCCTGTCCACGCTATGGGATGCATGAACCCAGTCTCCTCCTCTACGTGTAGTACCTTACTTTTGACACCGTTAACTTCCTTCCAACTTTCTACCTGCTTTCCCCCTCACTCCCACCCCCCGCTTCAGCCCCGCTGACCCCCTCCTCATTACAGCTTCTGCCTCTTGGTCTTTGCAGCTGCTGTTCTGTCTGCCTAGACTGCTTTCCCCCGCAGGTCTGCATGGTTCATTCCCTCAAGATCATCGCTCTGACGTCACCTTCTCATGAAGACCTGCCCCTTCCCTCCCCACCCCTACTCCCATTCACGCTTTATTTTTCTCTATAGCATTTCTCACCTCCTAATAAACTGAGCATGTTACATATTTATGAGTTCATAAATTCTCCCTGCATTTAAATGTGAGCTCCGTGAGGGCAGAGGTTTATGTCTATTTTGTTTTTGTTTGCTGCCCTATCCCTGGCACCTAGGACAGTGCTGGGAACACTACAAATATCTTTTCAAATGAACCGAGGGGCAACCAAGGAGTGAAAAAGAGAAGGAGCACACAAGCAGATGCATGGCACTCACAGCACTCTAGTCCTACAGATGGGTTTGCAGCGGCTCATTTTACCACGAGCACAGAGATAGAGAGACATGCAGAGATAGCATGGATGCATCCATATATCAATATCAAATATTAGAACATAATTTTAAAATACTATACAAGTTTGTACAAGTAATCCAACTCAAAACAGTATGCCTGCTCTGGTATACACCCTGGCACCTTTTCCTATCTAAATAAAATATTCAGATGGAGAAAACTGGGCCCCAAAAATGTCACTTTCATTCCTTAGCTAGTTAAAAATAAATTTTACTCATATTTTTTCCTCAACTATGCCTTAACAGGCCAAATGGAAAATTACTTTATATAATTCTTTTAAACGCTATATCATGACCTTTTAAAAATAGCATCTTACCTTATGGAAGTGAAACTAACAGTTTTCTTTGAAAACCTGCAGAGTTAGATAGCTCTACGCCTTTCTTCTAAATTAGTCCTTCCAAAGCTGTTTTCAAAGTGATTCCATGATTTTGCTAACAGTCATTAAAATTAATATAAATTTCAGCTGAAATTTTTTATTCCAAAATTTACTTTTCAAATATGTACTCTTAAACATGTCACTAAAAACATGGGATTCAAATGCAAAAAGGCATTATGAAACCTAAGACATTGGGGAGAGATACACTCACAGATTAAACAAATTTAATAAAGGGCAGGGCAGGAAGGAGGAGGGAAGGGAAGGGAGACAAGAAGGGGAATTCAAGGGAGGGGGATAGGAGAGAGCGAAGAGAAGTGAGGAGACAGCCTGCGTACATCCGTACTTGTACACTGTAGATGTAAAAGTTTTAAACCCCGGAAAGCTTATGGGACTATGAGAGAGGGCAGTTGGAACCCAGCCATTGCATCCACTGTGCCCAGGAACAGGCGCATAGTACTTAGAGTCCGTTTTGAGTTCCAGCCCTGCCATTTACTCAGCAGATATTCAAACTTGGTCTCAGTTTTATCCTTTGTAAAATTTAGATAATTTTACGCAACTGTTAAATAAGCTCATGCATATAAAACTGCTCTGTAAACAATACAATGCTAAGTAGGAAAGTATTTTTAAATTTCTAACATAAATGCCTCAGGCTTATATAGAAAAGTTTTACTATATAAATTACATCCTGGCGGTTTGAAAAAGTCCTGGTACTCAAACAGCACAGCCAGAGGGTTAGAGATTCCAGCTCCACACGTGGTCAAGTTAGTCATATTTCCTTGGTATAAAACAAGAGCCTAACAGTCTTCCGAATATCCTCATAACAAAAAGCAGGGGGAGGGGATTACTGGTATTTACATTCACTTGAAAAAACAAGCGACTATCTAAAATATACAAATGTACACTGAATCCTAAATTAAAGCCATCATCAATAATGGTTACTGACCATTTTAAGCCACTTAACCAAATCAAAAATACAAATGTGTTTCAAGCAACTAAATATTCACAGAGAAAGATACTCGATACCCAACAAAGCCAAACAAATTTGCCAAGGGAAACCGTATCGTACTAACACGTTATGGTCCTTTTCAAAGGTCTATTCTTAGATGTAAAGCAAACTCTCTTTAATTAAAACCTTTGCTTATAAACACATTTCCTGAGTAAGTAAAGCCTAACAAATCCAATATGAGTGAAACACTGTACCCTAGAAACAGAAAGGAGCCCCGAGTCGTTTACAATAGTAGTTTCACATAACCTTTCATCACTCCCACCACAACAGCAAACATGCAACCTTAAACTAAGTAAAAAGCTTTCTAAATTTAGATACTTTCAAATAATGCATCTTAAGTTATATGTAAAGGTTGAGTAAATTATTTATTATGTCTCTTATCTTTAATAATGGGATATCGTGTTTAACTTGTAATCAAAGTGGAAAGAAAGCTGTTATACCATATATTACTGTACCAAGACTCAGAGTTTCCAGTCTATATTTAGTTCACATTAAAATGGAAGCAAAGACGCAAACCAAGCTAAAAATAAAATGTTCTACAAAGATGAGATTTTTGAAATCTAGCTTTATTTGGTCCCTTGAACGCTGATCACATTCAGCAGCACCTTAATTTTGGAGTGCTTTGCAAACCTAACCAGACCATTTTCCACCATTCAGAAGGAGGTCAGCAAGCTGTGGCCCACAAGCCAAAGCCATTGGCCATATCCTTCCAGCATGTGATTTTGTACAGCCCATGAGCTAAGAAATTTTCTACATGTTTAGATGGCTTTTTTTAAAAAAGAAAAATAATATTTCTTAACACAAGAAAATTACATGAAATTCAAATTGCAGTGTCCTTAAAGTTTTCCTGGAACGCAGCCACACTTATTCACTCAAGTATTGTCTCTGGCTGTTTTTATACTCCAACAGCAGAGCTGAGTAACTGTGACACAAAGTTTATGGCCTACAAAGCTTAAAATAATTACTGTTTGGACCTTCACAGAAAATGTTAGCCAACTTCTGCCTTAGAAGAATGTTAATTATTCTTATTATTCAAGATATCTTCCTGCTCATCACATAACAAAATATAAAAGTTCCTCCTCGCCTCTCGTATCGTATTGAGTTTCCAAACAATACACTTGACAACATTACTTTATTCTCATTTCTTAACAATCTTCTGGCCATGTTTCTGTTTCTCATCCTATATGGATCATTACCCAACCCAATGTTTCCACCCAGAACTGTGGGTAAAAATTTTAAATATTTTCTAATCTATTCTGTTTCTGTTTTAAATGCTGGATGGGAACGATCATGACCCACTAATGAGCTGCCACCTACAATTTGAAAAACACTGAGCAAGCCTTCCCTAGCCTACTCCATCTGATGTTTATGGTGAAAGATAATGTTTTAATTGCACAAATTGCAACTCATAAAGCAGTGAAAAATATAAATCAATATTTCCATATATTGCCTCACCATAAAGGTGTAAGAGTTTATTTATATACCCTTCATGTTAAAGTAAAATCAAGATACTGATCGAAGAAAGTGGTGATTATTCTTTTCTTAATGTCCTTAAAGAGATGTCTTAATCCAGACATAATGTTGCGAAGTTCTGAATATCTTTTCAGTGTTTAGGTTATGTTTTACCTAAACTTAAAGATTCATTTATGGATATTCAAAATTAACTGTAGGAAGTACATAAATGTCAAAAAATAAATGAGAGCATAATAAACCTTTTAGGAGGTATTTTTGACATATGAAGCTTCAAGACCTTGGCTGAGATGAGTCAATGTCAGAAAAAGTCATTGAGATGGTTCCCATTTGTTTATACCATTCAGCTTATGACGGTTGAACATCCCTAGTCTACAAACCTGACCAAGGTTCCTCCAGCCATTCCCTTCAGAATGAAAGACTACAGTATTCATGGGCCAACAAAAAGCAAACAAAGTGTCCTTCACATTCATGTTCAAAACCAAGCTGGTCTGAGTTATATTAGTGTTGTTTCAGAATGTCTCATTCTCAGTAGATACTGTGAACTTCTCTACAAGAGTAAATCAGAATGCAAAACCAACCTCCTCCTTGAGACAGGACTAAGAATTCAGGAATAACGGCCAAGAGTAAAGAGAGAGGAAGAGATGATGAGTTACAGCTCCCTTTGGCTTCTCCATATCAGCACAATTTCCGCTTTTGTATATGAGCGAATTTTTTTTCCCTTTGGGGAAATAGAGGCAGCCATAAAATTGTCTAGTGTTTAGCACCTGGGTAACTAGGTGAAACTGCCTGAAATTCCACTTAGCTGAGACAGAGAAAGGAAAAAAAAGTGAAAACCAGAGAAAGAGAAAAATAGCTGAGAGGACAGCAAGGACGAAGAAACTGGAGGGGGGAGGGGGGCGGGGCAGGGAAAGAGAAAATGAAAAGGGGAACCAAGAGCATACAAGGTGGGGATGTGAGGAGGGTACGAAAATGTACACGAGGATTTTATTAAATCACACTAATTTTAAAAGCATGCCAGTCTTATTCTTTACTTAAAAAGTCACCATATGGGGGCCGGCCCAGTGGCCAAGTGGTTAAGTTTGCGCACTCCGCTCTGCGTCGGCCCAGGGTTTCGCTGGGTGGAAGCCTGGGCGCGGACATGGCACCGCTCATCAGGCCACGCTGAGGTCGCATCCCACATGCCACAACTAGAAGAAGCCACAACTAAAATATACAACTATATACTGGGGAGATTTGGGGAGAAAAAGCAGAAAAAAAAAGTCACCATATCCACTGCAAAAAAGCTGAGATTAGTGTTGTCCTGAAATAACTCATATTTCCTTCCACAGAGAACTGGTTAATTAAATGATGACATAACATGTTAGGTTGAACCAGATGAAATTTCCCATATTTGACCATTTTTTCCAGCTTTATTAAGGTATAATTAACAAATAAAATTGTACTTAAAGCATAAAACATGTGGATTTGATAGACATATACATTATAAAATGATTACAATTACATTAACATATCCACCACCTCACATGGTTACCTTTTTTTAATACGCTGAGCATGCTTAAGATGCACCCTCTTAGCAAATTTCAAGTATACAATATAGTATTATTAACTATCGTCGCTATGCTGTACATTAGATCCCCAGAACTTATTCATCTTATAACTGAAAGCTTGTACCCTTTACCCTACATCTCCCCACTTCCCCCCACTCCCAGCCCTTGGCAACCACCATTCTACTCTCCACCATTTTTGACCTATTGACAGAGCAACTTCACTTACCTCAACCTAGTATAATGGAACACTTTGCTATCATTAAAAAGAATGAGGTAGATTATGCAAGTGTTAAGGAAATGACCTCCATGTTATATCTCCAAACAAGCCACAGAATGTGTACAGAATGTTCCCTTTAGTACTTTTTAAATACTACATACTTAAGTATATATATACAATATAAGTAATATATTACATATACTCACACACTTGTATGTGCATAGAAATTTTCTGGAAGCACACCAAGAAAATGTCAACAATTGTCTCTGAGATGGAGACTAGAAGGTCTGGGGTGAGAAAGAAAATACTTTTCGCTGAATACATTTTGCCAAATAGTTTCCATACTTTTACCCTCTCATCACTGAATATCCTCTCACACTGTTCGAATGTCTTATTACATGCATGCATTACTTTTTCAATTAAGAAAAGTCTGGATAGGGCCAGCCCCAGCAGCCTAGTGTTTAAGTTGGGCATGCTCCACTTCAGTGGCCCAGGTTCCATTCCTGGGCACAGACCTACACCACTCGTCTGTCAGTGGCCATGCTGTGGTGATGGTCCACATACAAAAAGAGGAAGATTGGCAACAGATGTTAGCTCAGAGTGAATCTTCCTCAGCAAAAAAATGAGAAAAGTCTGGATACTTTTCAAATGCCACAATTAACTTAAGGTTCTTTACTAAAATTCAAATTATTTAAAACATTAACCAGTATTCACAACAAAGAACACTCCAAATAAGGCAATTACTTAAGTTAGTAACTAGTTAAGTTACTTTGGTTTGGAGTGAAAAATACTCCTAAATTGGAAACCAAACAGCTTTATGATCCTAAGGCTCTTAAAAGAAACTAAGTAAGTATTAAGTTTTAACAATAATATCCATATATATGAAGCATTATGTGTAAGCATGTAATATAATATATACACATTCATCTAAAGAAATTTTTTGACCTCTATGTGCAATTTACTCTGCTGTAGGCCCTCTGTATGTCTGTCTATGCATAAATGCCTTTATAAAAAGAGAGCATATAGATGCATAATGTAAGCATGTGAATATGTGCATGTAGGTATGTGTGCATGCGCCACACACACCATCCCAAGCTATTCCACCAGGATGGAAGATGCCATTAGTAATCACAACCTGTCAGAACTAGTGGTCCCCTGATGTATCTTCAGGCTGTATGAGCAAGAACTGCTAATGCTTTCTGAAAAACAACTAGGCCTTGGGCCAGTCCTGGGGTCTCCCTCTCCTCCAGGCTCCCCATCTTACACACCTGCGGAGGAGCTCAAAAGGGTATCTGTCTTTTTCTAAAGATCTTTTCCCTTAACTCTTACCTGGATCTAATTGAAGACTGAGAACCAATAGTTAAATTTAGCAGTTCTCATTCTATGAATTCCTCCACTGTCCTCAACCTCTTCCCTGATAATCAAGACAGACGATCCCAACTTACAAAATGGTTCGACTTAAGCATTTTACAATTTTTTGACCTTACAATGGTGTGGAAGCCATATGCATTCAGTAGAAACGTACTCTGAATTCTGAATTTTTCTCTTTCCCCTGGCTAGCGATATGCTGCAGGATTCTCCCTCGTGATGCTGGCCCCGGCAATGAGCCACAGCTCCCCGTCAGCCACGTGATGACGAGGGTAAAGAACAGATACACTCAGAACCATCTGTACCCATACACCCATTCTGCTTTTCATTTTCAGTATAGTATTCCATAAATTACATGAGATATTTAACACTTCATTATAAAATAAGCTTTGTGTTTGTATTTTTCCCAACTGCAGGCAAATGTAAGTGTTCTGAGCACTTTTAAGGTAGGCTAGGCTAAACTACGATGTTGATGTTCCGTAGGCTAGGTGTATTAAATGCATTTTTGACTTACAATAGCTTTAGAAGGAGTTAAACCCATCATAAGTCGAGGAAAATCTGTATATGTGATAAGAGATGTAACTGATGAAATTTGTAGCAGATATGAACAGTCTGGACAGGGGGTGGGGAAAAGCAGGGAAGTTGGGGCTGATCTCAGATGTTCATATATGAAAACGTTGATGAACTTATCTGCACTTGTATAAGCGAGTATAAAATGCGGAATTTCTGAAATTCAACACATCTTTGGAAATTTAAGAAACATTTCATTTAATGATCACTAATTATCTCTAATGATGGCAAAATGTACGTGCTAAATATTTTTACTAGAAAGTTAAACGGAAAACCAATAAATAAACGTGCTTTTTGAAATACTCCTAGTCTGGATAAACATGCTTGACCCCAAATCACAGATAATATCAAATTTAAGGAGTATAATCTTAGCTATTACCATGAGTTCATGAAACCTACAAATTTCAGTGGTACTCCCAACGATCTGTCCTTTGTCTTGACTCAATTCAAATTAGAGCCATTTCCAAATTTTCTTTCAAACAGTATAAACTTACTGGTCAATCTTGATATAAGTATGCATGGAATTTTAACCATTTTATATGACTACATAAAGTACACATTTTTTTAAAACCTGTCATTTTGCCCACCATTAACAGTTTTATGAACTTTTTTAAAATTAAGATTTCAAATGCTAAAGTTACTGTTAGGAAAGTCCCTATCTTGTTTAGCCAATCTTCTCAAAATACATTAAACCCATATCCTAAATTTGTCACAAATTCCATTAAATTAAAAAATGTCACTATTAAAAGGAGTTACAAAATGTGCACTTCAAAAAAATGACTGAAGCAAGCTTTGACTCTTTGCTAAGTGCACCTGTTAACAGCTGTGTGTGCTTACACATATTTACTTTAGAAAATAAGGAGGCAGGTTAATACAAATACAAATCCATAGGCATATAATAAAAGTTCTACTTTCATATAGGGATCCATTGACCTTAGAAAACAAATTCTCATAAAAATAGGTATAGAATGAATTCACTTTTGCAAATTTATTTTTACAGAGCACACAAATCCAATAATTTTATTGGTTCCGTTTTCAAATTCCTTGTTAAAGTCCCCCAGTGATAACAGCCTCTCTGCGCGACGATTTTTTAAATTTAACGAAAATTAGAATACATAAATAATCTTCAGTCATGAGCATTTTCTATATATATGTTCACGATCAAATTAAAACTCTCAACTTTGAGCCTTCACAGGTTAAGAGTCCCTGCTATATAAACAAGAGTAACACAGCATGCTAATCACCAGATAGCACAAAAAGGTTACTTGTCATTATTAAAAATAACCATGGGTGCGTTGGTAAGATCTGAACTCTGCACTCAGTGGGAACCTACGACGCGAAAGCCTGGCCTGCTGTTTCGGCCACGCAGGGTGCGGTTAACCGCCAGCATCCTTTACGACTGGTGTAGCCTCTTCCAAACGGCAGCAGAGGGCAAAGGGGCTGCCCGGTGTTCCTTCCCCACCCACCCTCTCAGAGTGGGGCAGGGGAGGAGCAGGCTGCTGCCCGCGGGAAGGGAACGTGGCGGGCTCCCTGCAGCTCTGACTGGTCGGCCTGCACTCCGCTCCCTGCTCAACGCACAGACTCTACCGAACCACTGCACGGCAGGGCGGACAAAAAACAAAACGCTTCTTTTAAGTGCCCCGAGCGGGAACCCTCAACAGCGCCGCAGCTTTTTCCCACGCTCCCGCCGAGCCGCTGGTTCCCTTCTCCTCCACCTCTGCCTGCTGGACTCCCCGGGAGCCCAGCCCGGCGGCCCCCGGCGCGCCACCCGGGAATCCCTTCCTGCAGCGCCGCGGTCCAGCCCCCGCCGGCCCCGCCCCCGGCCGGGCCCCGCCCCCACGTCGCGGCCCCACGGTCCCGGGATCGCCGGCGCGCTCCCTGCGCCCCGGGCGCCCTCTCTCCGCTCCCCGCCGCGCCGCCTCCCGCCCTGGGCGCTGCCCTCGGGCCCGCCTCACCTTGGTCCGGATCTGCCCCGAGGTGGACACTTTGCGGATCAGCTTCTGGGGTCCCTCTTGCTCCGCTTCGCTGTCGGACGAATCCTCTCCGGGCCCCGCCGAGGCAGCGGCGGGGGTGACCGCGGCTCCGGCCCCGGCGGCCGCTCCTCCTGCGGCGCCCGGAGGGTGGTGCTGGCCGCCGGCCCCGGCCATCCTCTCGGAGTCCTGCGGGGACACAGCACCGCCCGGCGGGGGCGGCGGCGGCGGTCAGGGGGTGGGTTCTGCTCGAGCGGGGCCCGGAGCCCCGCGCCCCGCTGCCGCCGCCATCTTCCGCTCCCCCGGCCGCCCCCGCGGGGGAAGGGTCGCGGGGGATCAGACGCCCTCCCGGCAGGGCCCCCCAGGCTCCTCCGCCCGGCTCCGGGGCTCAGGGGATGCAGACCCCGGCCCGCCCGGGACCCCTGCACACCCAGACCCGGGATATTACAGGGTTCCTGACCCAGAATACGACCAGTACGGGTACAGAGGATGGGAGTGACAGAGGGCTAGGGACAACCTCCCCCTGCCCCTAAGGTCTGGGGTCTCCAGGCTGGACGAGAGGGCAGGGGAGACAAGAAACCTCCGCAGCCAACCCCTGCAGGCCCGGCAGTGGCGATGCTCCCTCTTTCGGTGCATGGGCAGCAGGGACCAAAACGGCCCCTGGAGTAGAAAGAGAACCTAGAGCTTCCTCCCGACTCCCTTGGGTGCACCCCGCCACCTCCTGGACCCAGAATGTCTCCAGACTTGGGCCTCGCCGCTCAGATCCCGCTGAATAAAAGTCCCCTCTGCCCCCGAGATGGATGGGCGCTGCCCCTGTCTGTCTCACGAGCCCCTAGCCCTTTCCCGATTAACCATACCTCTCCCTTCTCTGCCTTGGGGTTCGAGTGCTTTCAGCGCTCCCGACCGTGGCGTTTAGTTTCTGGCCCACCCCCACCCCCATCCGGCGCACACGGAAGAGGAGAGCATTTTCCGGGAGGTTCCACTCCGCTCTGAGAACTTTTCGTTCAGAAAGAGCGATCCCTATGGCTAACAGGAAACTGGGAAGGGCGTGGAGAGAGCGCAGAAACAAGAAAGTACAGGCAGCCAGAGACGATAGAATGCAAAATAAATGTCTAAGCCGAAGCGCTAACCGAGACAGCCTGGAAGGAAACAATGCACCGGAGCCGTGTGAATACCAGTGCCAGAGCACGAAAACACTGGAAGTCCTGGGAGAGCCACTCCCTAACCCGGACTAGAGCAGGAGGAAATGGGATCAACAGGCTGCAGGCACCACTCACAACCCGTCCCATGGGAGCTGGTTGGTTAAGCAGACACCTGGGAATAGCAGCCTTGCGGCGGGTTGTGCACGCTCAACGTCAAAGAGCCCCTGCAAGGTGTGGGAGGGCTGGGGGGAGAAGATACTAAAATGACTGATTCCTCTTGTCGTCTAGGGAGAACTGCAAAGTGGTGGTAGCTGTATTTTTAAGTAGGGCAAAAAGTCCCTGCCAGACTGTGGAGTCTCTTCACACTTCGGTAAAGCATTCAAGCTCTTTGGCGTGTTCATGCCCTTCAGTACCCACTTGTATCTTTTCAGTTGACATGCCCTTCTATTTTTTTCAGCTGGCATGACTTTTAAGGGTCCTCCAAACTAAGAATCTATTGGGGTTTTTTTTAGTTGCAGTCTTACTCTCAAAAATTTGATTGCTGTGTCAGAACTAACAGTTCTAAGAGATTTTAAGAAACAATATGCAATCCCAATACTGGATATCCACGTTGTAGATTAAATTCATTAAAATGTAAAATGTGCTAGTTGGCTTGAATCTTCAAAGCTAGGAGATTGCTGTGATGTAATACTAATTGATAGAGGCTACTTCTCAGCTGTATTCTTTAGGAAGGGAAGAAGTGGGGCAAAATAAACTTTGAGCCCTATGGCTCTGTAAATATGTAATTCTGTATCTACAAAGAACATATTGCTATGAAAGGAATTCTTTAAGAGAAAAAATAATCAAAGTAATGGCCTTTATCCCAACCTAACTGTTTGGTCACTGACCAGTCCAATGGTTTGGCAGTGTAAACAAGAACACCTAATAAAGGGCCTTTGGAAAGAATAAACTTAGTTCAGACATGTCTTTTAATGTAAAGAAACTGAGACCCAAAATCACCAGCTGGGACCAAAGTCAAAATCAGGTGATTACTATTCTAATGTTCTATTCACTTTACTTCACTATATAACAAAAGTTAGTTCTCAATTATCGTGTTTCTATTCAGACTTTAGACTTTCAAGTTTTATATACCTGTAGGAACATTTTCCAGAATCCAGGCAGAGTGATTAAACTGAAAGGCACTGTTTAATGCCCATGCCTATTCTGTGAGCTTAAGAAGTGGACTGAATACTCTGATTCAAACACTGATTGCGTACAGATACTTTAAAAGAGTTTCACGTGCAAGAACTGGTCTTCATGAATACCTCAAAATAAAGGTATTCATTGCTTGATAAAAGTTTAACCTCACAGTTACCCCTGCTCTTCGAAGACTCATGTAACAAGTTCTCAAACTTGGTTGTGACTTTGAAAGCACAGCCAGTCTTAGCCTGCTCATGCTAAATAACCGATCCGGGTTCTACAATTTCCCTAGCATCTAGAACACTCAGAGTGAAATACTGCGTAGGCAAATGAAGGAAGGTCACTTCATTTCCCACAAAAGGCAGCTCATGAAAAACCCTCTTTTCTTCAATCATTTCTTCTAAGGAGACTGTTTCAAGTAATCCCTAATTTAAGTTCCTGACCCACTAGCTCCTTCCTAGGTCTTATCTGTAAATTAGAAGTTTCCAGAATGAACATCCAATCCGTATATTGGATACCTGCAATGCACTTCACTTCCCTTAAAAATGTAATAGCAATGTCAAGAGCTCAATATTTTCAACCATTTTAATGTAGCTCAAAATGGCAACTGAAACACATTTCAAATATATGGTATATTACATTCTTTGATTTACAAGACTTCCTTGACTTTTTCCTTACTTGGTGTTTTCAGATTTTCAAGTAATTTCTTAGATGTGTCTTACATATTTCTTTTATTATCGTTACTTTGAAATCTTTGTTTGGAACATACATCGCAAACACACCGTTAAAAACTTGGACACAAGCCATGTAAACACTGCATTCAGGATGAAATGGAAATAGGAGAAGCTATCACTAAACTAGGTTTCTGCTTAATAGGGCTTCCAGCCCCATTTTTTTTTAAAAAAAAAAACCTATTATACTGAAGATGTGTAAGTCACAGCTAATTCTCATTCTGGTACCAACTTTTTTAACATTAGCATGTCATTATCTACAGAGATACTTTGAATTATATTCTTATTATTGATCACTACTCATTACAAAAAAGGTTTAATGTCCATTTGCAACTTTTAAATCCCTTATGTTCTACGGTTCTACATTACATATCATATGATAAACATGTAGAAGTCCACGTTTATGACCTGAAGAACCCAAGCAGGCACTTTAAGAACAGTCATGTTCCAGCATTCACGTTCCTAACCACTGGGTTAGGAACCAAAGAGCAGCGCAGGTTGAACAAGGACAGGCCTGCTTTCCTTCAAACTTTAACGTACTTCCATGATACACGATCTGTTACATATTTAGAATTTAACATTCAAGACTTTATTAGAATTTCCTTATTTGTTACCTGAACAAAAAAGACTTTGAGACTGTGATATCAACGGCATGTACATATGGTCATTCCAGTACCTAAGGCAAAAACTTTTCATCCTTTAGACCCAATGCATAAATATACTTTACTTAGAACTTCTAATTTGTATTTTGGTACATTTTCTTTTGAAACTCTTTCCCTTCCTAATTTCCCATTAGTTCTGAATAGTTTCATCAGAGGCAACTATATAAAAGTCATTTGACAATAAAAAATTTTAGTAAGCAAAATGTACTCTAGTATTCCCCCACTGTCTAAGAACTGCTTTGTAAATACTCCCAATGCTTTTTAAGTTTTGGCTAGAATTCTAACCACCCTTTTCCCCCCAGGATATTACCTATGAGTAAGGGGTTTTTGACTAAATATCTTCCTGCCCACCTATTCCCACCACCAAAATATTTCTTAATTGGTTCAAAATTTAAGTAATGCCCCTATTTCCATTGATTTGATTACATTCCAAAGCTAGCATTAAAGAAAATACACAGAAACCTGAATGCTAACATTTATCTTCTTTTAGGCCCATTGCCCTAGCCGGAGTAATGATAAGACTAACAGTTTATTTAAATGCCCTCACTTAACTAAATAACTTCATTTCATCTCCAAATACAAAGAATGTCCAGCAGCTGCCTCTCAGCTCCAGACATGGGCACATTTCAAGCCAGAAGTGCTGTTCTCTTCACGACTACCCAGCGTCAATTCCTGAGATTTTTTTCTGTTCTGTCTGAATAGTTCCATGTAGAATCATAGCATCAGGTTTTAGGTTCCATCAAAAAGGAAAGAGGAGAGTGAATCCTTCCATGCATGTTGTTATACACAATAAGGGAAAATGCAACAGGATCTGTGTAATGTGAATATTGCCTGTTCAATGCTGAATATTTCTTTTCATAGATGTAAATCAGGGCACCTTTATGGTAAAGTATTAAAGTTGCCTATATTTGCATTCAAAAAGCAGATTTTAAATAACCGCAAAATGGAGCCCAAATCAAAGCAGAGGTTCTTAACCCAAGGTCTTTGAGGGTCTATAGATTGGGCTTCAGGAACTCTGGGATTCCCTTGAAATCTCATATGTATGTTGCACAGGTACATTTTGGGGAGAAAGAGAGTCTATAGCTTTGATTAGATTCTTAAAGGGATCATCGACCCAAGAAAAGTTCAAGAATCCCTGATTTTGAAGGATACTGTGTCTATTCAAAACTTTCTTAGATTAGGCTGATATTTCTCCCCTTAGCTCTAAATGTCTGAAATAATTAATATTTAAATGCTCCTTTTTCCGTAATTTATCCCTCCTCTTTTCTTCTATACACCACTTTTCAATAATTTGGATAACTTATCTTTTTTAAGAACTTAAATGAGAATTCCCTTTATTAGTTCTTGGACTTTGTGGTCATGCATGTACCACCACAGGGTTTCAAATCACTTTGTCCGCAGTATCATTTTATCCCACATACCTGAGATCACTGAAGATGTTTTGGGGACTATCTGAATGTAAACCATTAACATATATGAAACAAGAGGATTCTGTTTAGTCAAGAATGTACAAAAAAAATAAAAGTCCCTATCTCTCCTCTCAAAAAAAAAAAGGAAGCGTGTACATTCTGCGAGAATTTCTATCTGTGTTGTTAACAACTGCTATATCCAACAGTACTGGGAGGCGCTGGAAAAAATATCTGTCGAATAAATAAAAAAGCCTTCAGTGTTTAAAGGAAGTAAGTCTCATTTTTTCAGAAGAGTTCTACAGTCTGGATAAAGCATCACAGGTCATTCATATACTTCCATCAGGGGTCTAATTTTAAAAGCTAATAAATGAGCATTTCCATTTTCATCACTTTGAGAGGTAAAGCAAAAAACAAAATGTTTCTATTTTTCTAGGCACAGTACTCCGGGCCTCAGCACCTTAGAGTAAAAGTCACATAACCGGGTATTTTTCATTGTCATTGGTGTTGGCTTAAAGTATCCAGGTTCAAAAGGGACCTCATATAGGAGAGTTTAAAGTAAAAAAGTAACAAAACCAGGTCACTGAATTTAGTTCTCAATGATCTTTGATTTAAACTTCAAACCGAACTGGATTTTTAATTTCAAAAATAATTTAATCCCCAGGGATAACCACAATAGGAGAAATAAGAGCAGATGCAAAACCTAACAACATGTTCAAATTTACAAAAGCACAGACAGCTGCAGATACAGAGGGATCAGAGTCGAAGGACACTTCTGAAAAGGTTGGGAAACAGGAGGCAGAGAAATACACTCTGGGCAAAGGAGCCAGGAGTGTACCTATCAGAAAAGAAAAAGGAAAACCAAGCCTGGCACTGACCTAGAAGCTCTCAACAGGGAGGGGCCAGCCTGAGCAGACACGCGGAGTCTCTGGGAAAACAGCATCCGAACACGTTGAACCGAACACGGATGGGGCCAGAAACTTCGGACGAGGCTTTTCAGATAGGTTCAAGAATGTCAACCAAGACAGAGTAGCAAACATCGAAGCAGGGCTTGGAGAGCCAAATAATTCGATGCCAGGGAAAAGGCAGCCCACACAGGATTACAGAGCGCTGAGTGGGACGGGGATTCCGGGGTAGAATCCCCAGAGGGATGTGAGATGGTTCTGACTGACTGAGTTGCAAGAAAGAAGGAAGTTGGAGGAGTTTGAGGGAACAAATCCAAAGCCCCCCGGTCTCCTCCTCCCTATCCTGGCACACACAATACACACGCACACGCTACTCTCGGTCCCCAAAGTTGCCCAACCTCCGCATGGCATGTGAAGGGAAATCGAGGTTAGCTTTCCGCATCCCTGGCCAAACCCTTGAACCCTAGAAAAGCCCGGGGCTTGAGCGGCGAGCAGGAGTCGGAGGCGTGGCTCCGGTCTGCAAGCCGCGCTGAGCCTCCCCAAGCGGCGATCCTTCGGAACCTGCGTGCCCAGGTGACCGCCAGGGCGCGGTCTCAGGAGGGAAGCCCGGTCTCCTCCGAGCTCGCCACGCTGACCCCACAGCCTGGGTCGCTCTTCTCCCCCTCCCTACCCCCCGCGCTGTAAAATCAAGGAAAAAGTTGAGAAGTCGCTGAAGCACGGAAACCTGAGCGGCTCGCCAGCGGCCCCTCGGGGAGAGCCTCAGCGGGCCGGACAAAGCGCTCCGGGAGGCGCGCGAGGAGGAGCCCGGGCGGCGGAGGAAGCGCTGCCCCGGCTGGGAAGCAGCTGCGGACCTCATCCCGGGCCATTTCCTGAACGGAACCCGGTCCAGGCGGGAGGAGCAGAGAAGTGAGAGGGGGTGGGCGCGGGCGCTGTACCCACCGGTTCCTCCCAGGCGGGGCTGCGGACGCCGGGCGCGGGGCGCACGTGCTGCGGCTCCATCGCACCGGCCCGCGCCCGCCAGCCGCCCGGGCGCGCCGACCCGGACCCCCGCCGCCGCCGCCGCCGCCGGGGCCGCTGGATGCGCGTCCCTCGCCGCGGTCCTCTTGGCCGCCGCCGCCGCCCCGGCCCTCCCGCCGTCTCCGGCTTCCGCCGCGCTGCGCTCCCGCCCCCGCGCCGGTCCCTTCCTCCTCCACCTCCTCCTCCTCCTCGGTCCAGCTCGGAGCGGTCCGCTCCCCACTGCCGCCGCCGCCGCCGCCTCCCACGGCTGCAGAATCCGCCCCCGGCTCCTTCCTCCGCCCCCGGCTCCCTCCCCTTTTCCTCCCGGCTTCCCGCCCTCCCCCCGCCGCCCCCTCCTCCCGGCGGGCGGCCCGGGACGCACGTGACCCCCCTGTCAGGCCTTATAAGGCGCGGAACCGAAAGCGGCCGCCGGGTGGTCACGGGCACCGGGCAGCCGGGCGGACAGGAACGGCCTCCCCCGGGGCCGGGCGCCGAGTCGCCGCCGGGAGCGGCGGGGAAAGCCCGGGCTGGTCCGGCCGACGCGCTGGCGACGGGAGCGGCGGTGGCCGCGCTTCCCGGGAGACGCCTGCCAGCGCCCCTCTCCCCGTCTCCCTCTCCCGATGCCTGCCGCTAGCGCCCGCCTTCCTCCAAACGCTGGCTGCCCGCGCTGCAGGCACCTCCCCGCCTCTGGGCGCTGAGGCTGAACGAAATCCCGGTGGACAGTCACCGACTTCACCAGAGCAGGGGAGATGACGGCTCTCCGGAGCCGCTCGTGAACCAGCTGCCCCAGGAGGGGTCTATTCTCGGTGATGTTAAAAAGATTGCGGATGGGTTAGCATCTGCAAGAGGGGTTAAGCTTGAGGGAGTGCTTCTTTTATTCATTTTTAGTGATTAACGGTTTCGTGGAAAGAAAGCCGCCTCAGGAGTGGATCTGCCTTCCAATTCGAGCATGCATTCAAATTAGGGCAAGGGACTGGCTTGCAGGGAGTGCACAATAAATGGCAGGTCACCTCCTACCACCCGTTGAAACCAACGTTTCAAATGGAGTTTCCGATCATCTTTTTGGAATCGAAGACGGTTTCCGTCTAGTTCTAATACAAGAATTGCTTTTCACAGGTTATTCCCTCTTCTGGACTTTCGGGCTCCATCGATCAGCATCTTCCCACGGCCCTTAATCATGTCAAACACATTCGCACATTTTTAAAACAATCTGAAAATTTAAAAACACTGGATCCAGTCTGCCTCCAGTCGGCACAATCCCACAGCCAAGCTCTTTGAGAGACAGACGCTTGTTCTCATTACTCTCACATCCATTTCTTAATCTACCTCTCCTTCTTACCCGCAAACCGACTTCTTTGCCCACTATTCTGAGGCGACCCTGACAAAGGTCACCTGTGGCTTTAAAATTCCCTAAACCAGTGGGCAATGGGTTGAGTGGTCGTCCCCCGCCCCCCATCCCCGTCCCAATTCTCTTCTTACTTACCCTATCTGGAGCATTTGTCACTGGGGACCAGACTTTTTCCTTGAAACTAGCCCTTCCATTGGCCCCGGGGACACTTCAGCCTCCAGTTCTCTAACCACTTCTTGCTCAGCCCGTTTGCCATCTCTCACATGTCGGAGGGCTTAAATAATCTGCCCTTGGTCTGTTTCCAGTGCTGCCTGGTCTACCCAGACCCCCACCCCCCATGACTTCAAATACCAACCATGTGCTGATAACTGACAAATGTCTATCGCTATCCCAGCTCTCCAATCTGGAAAGCCAATTTCTTACCAGAAGTCTCTACTCAGACATCCCATGGGCCTTAAACTCAGCTTGACTAAAACAGAAGTTAGCTTTCCTGCCAGCTGGCTTTTCTCTCAAGTCTCATTCCCAGTAAATGTCTCCACAATCCATCTAGTCACCCTGAGGAGAAACCTGAAAATTGTCCCAGGCTCCTCCTTCTCCCTCCCATTGCCCTTTCCATGCACTAGATGTTCCTGTCTGTCACCTGCCCTCCACTTCACTGCTCTGCCCTGGTTTCAGGCCCTTTATTTCAAGCCCCCAAAACAATGGATTACTTTCCTTATTAGTCTCGCTGCCTCCAAGCTGGTCACACCTCACCCACCACCACCGTCATCTCCCACATTGTGGCCAAAGTAAACCTTCTAAAATACAAAACTGAGCAAGTCATTCCCTGGATAAGCCCTTTAAATGGCTTCCCGTTACCTACAGGTTGAACTCCCACTGTCTTAGCCAGTATCTATTTCTCCGGTCTCATCAAACACTCTGAGTTCCTCACATGCAGTTCCCTACCAGGCCACTTATTTTTATGCTGTGCCCTCTCGTGGAATATCCTTCCTCTTATTCAACCAGTCCAAACACCTACTCATCTTTCAAGATTCAACCTAAGAAATCTTTTTTGACCCTGCTGCAGGTTAGAACTGGCTACTCTCTCTAGACTAAATGCACCCCACCCCCCAGCATAATGCCTCAGAAGACGTTATTAACCTCATTTTTTACATACAATCTCTCTGATGACAAATATTATGACTGCCTTACCTCCATCTTCCTAGTTCTCAATACAGTTTCTGACGCGTAGGTGTCAGTTAATGATAAATGAATTAATTATGTGATAGAATTTGAGTTATATTTTTATGGCTATAGAAAATCAATTTCCCATGCATTATCTCACCATTCTGCAAATAATATGTTATCATCTTTTATAGAGGTGCAAACTGAAACTAGAAAACAATAAAGCAATTTACCCAAGGTTCCACTCTGTAAATTGCAAATCCAGGACTATAACCCAGTTTGCCCAGTTAAGTTTATTATGTTTATCTGTCCATTGTTTTTCACCTCAAGTTTATTTTGTATGACATAATAGCTTTCTTTTTGTTAGAGGTTGCCTAGTATATATCTTTCCATCTCTTTATTTTCAACCATTCTGAGTCATTATGTTTTAAGTGTGTCATAAATAACTGTTAAATTTCGATATTATCTCTTTCTGAGTTTGCCTTTAAGTAGTCTACATTAATCAGTTTCCATTTATTATGTAAATTAATTAGGGTAAAGACTGTTGTAAGAAACAGATCCTTCCTCCCAGCCTCCCCTTCTAAATGCGATGTTTGTATCTCTCTCATGAAATAGTCTTAGGATAAGTGGTCCAGGTTGTTGGGTGGCTCCTTTGTCCCATATTACTATTCCATCCCCTAGGGTATTGTCTTTATCTGCCCAGTAGAAGCTGATTAGGGAGTTCCAGCACAAGAGAAGAGAGCGTGAAGGAGCATAAGCCCAACTACTTAAGGTTTAGACCCAGAAGTGACACACTTCTCATCTGCTCATATCCCATTGGCTAGCACTTAGTCACATGGTCACATTTAGCAGCAAAGGAGCAGGAAAATGAGGCCACTAGTTGGACAGCCATGTCCCAACCACAGCTCTGTTATCATGGAAAACCGAAAACAGATTTTGGTGAAAACTAGCACTCTCTGTCACATTATGATTGCCATCTTTGGATTTATTACCACCATCTCATTTCATATTTATTTAACTTTCCTTTTCTTTGCTTCTTGTTTCTCCTTTCTTGCTTTCCATTCTATTAGTTGAATTTTCTTTAGTTTTCCCCCTTTTTCTAAACACTTGTACTGATTTGGAATTTCTCTTCTATTTCAATTCTTAGTGGTCACCCTTAAAATACTAACATATACGCTTAACATCTAAGATTAATCAATATCTTCATCCACTTCCTTTAAAGATAACGTTTAAAGATAATCTTAAACAAATAAACAAAGTAAATAAAACACTTTAACTCCCAAGTTCCTCTCGTATAAACTGTGTATTTCTGTTTTGTATTTTTTTAATTCCCTCTTATTTTCCAATTCCCCACTGTATTAGTCATTATCATTACTACTTTTATAGTTATTATTTAATTAATTTTTATAACACATGTTATCAATGTTTTTCCCTACTATTGCTTTTTTTAAATCCTATTCTTTCCTTCTGGGCTCAATTTATGTCTCGGTGAAGTACATTCTTTAGTATTTTTTTCTTCATATCTGTGAGTAAAATTCTCTACGTCTTTGTATTTCACTCTCATTTTATTTTCTCTCACGTTCTTGAATCATAATTTCACCAGCTAAGGAGTTCTAAGTTGGCAATTATTGACTCCCACACCTTGAAGTTACTATTCCATTACCTTCCAGCATCTACTGCTGGTGATTAGAAGTCTGCAGTCAGTCTCATTATTATTCCTTTATAGATTTTCTCTATAGTAATTTACTATTTTCTTTTTTCAGTGATGTTTGCATTATTGGTTTGTATATAGGTGGATTTTGTTTTTAGATATCTTCTTCAGGACTTGGTATGCATTTTCAACCTGAGGACTCCTTCAGTTTTAGAAATTTGTCAGCTCTTGTGTATTCAAATATTACTTCCTCCCACCCCCACCTCATGCATTTTTCTCTATTTTATCTTCCTGGAACTCCTATTAGATGTGAGTTGGACTTTCTCATTTTATCCTCCCTGTCTTAATTTTTCTTTAATATTTTCCATCTTTTTACTTCTCTGTGCTGACCTTGGGTAATTTTCTCAGATCTATCATCCAGTTCCCTAATTCTCTTGAAACTGTATTGTCTACTCTTTAATGTGTCCATTGAATTTTCATTTGTTTACATTTCTAGAATTTTCATTTTATTTGTCTTCACATCTACTTATTCTTTGTCATATCTTACTTTTATCTTGGAGTCTACTCTTTCCTTCATTTCTCTGAAGATTTTAAATGTATTTATTTACAAGCGTCTTTCAAATTTCTCTATTATCTATCTATTTCTTGCTTCAAGTGCATTACTACTAAGATGTAATCTGTTTATAAACTGCTTCAAGTACAATTCTTAAGCAGAGAGTCTTTATCAGATTATCTAGGGTCTATAAAGTGTAAATTCTCCCATATGTTGTATTTGCTGGATCACATTTGTGGTGGCTTGTTTCCTTGCATGCTTTATAATGTTTTAATGTGAGCTGATCTTCAATGGGGATTGTTTTCCATGAGAGTAATGCCTGCCCTATGGGATATTACTTTTGACTCTGCCGGGGACCTACAGGTTGTCCTGGCTCACTCACATGCCTGGCAGTTGATGCTGGAAGACTCAAACAGATGAGAGCTGGCACAGCTGGGGCTCTGTATGTATCTATATCTATCTCCAAGAGGCTTCTCTATTACTCTTCCCAGCATGGTGGCTTCAAAGTAGCTAGACTGACTTCTTATATGTGGGTTGAGGGCTCCCAAGGTGTGTGTCAAGAAAGACTAAGCCAAAAGGATGCTGCATGTTGTTATGAGCCCATCTCAGAAGTTATATAACATCACTTCCACCAAATGGATTGATTGGCACTGTCACAAAACCATGCCATGTTTCAGAGGTATTGAACATATACCCCACCTGTCAGTAGAAGGAGTATCAGAAACATTTTAAGAGGAATGTGTAGGATGAGATATACGTACTCATGCAGCCAGCTTTGGAACATATAATTTACCACAATGGTATATCTCAGTGAGTTTCAGTGTCCATGTTTCTGAGCAGCCAGAAGTTCATTCTCAGCTTGGATTATAAACACAGAGGGATATTACTTCCTTCTGACATGGCATCTGGAGAACATGAATTATCATCCGTGGGGAATGCAGCCAGCTAAAATACAGGCATAGAGTCTTCACATTGGAGGAGTAAGGAGCTGCAGCATCCCACTGCCCCCTGCTAGATCTTTCCTGGAGCATATTGGAGTCTAACAAACCCTCCTATAGCAATAATCTGATAAAGACTCTCTGCTTAAGAATTGTACTTGAAGCAGTTTATAAACAGATTACATCTTAGTAGTAATGCACTTGAAGCAAGAAATAGAAATTCCAGCCCTTGTTTCACTTTATAAAAGTAATGTGGGGCACATAAAAAGAAGATCGATAGTAAACCCAACTCTCCTTGAGTCACATTAGCTGTTATCTCTGCCATCTTAATTAAAAGATCCTTCATGGTTCTTCATGTATCAGGGTGTAGTGATGTTCTCTATTTATTACAGACCACAGCTCAGGTGTGCAAATTCTACAAGTGATCTTATCTTGCTCACCTGCCCTCATCCCATACAGTATCAAGAGAAAAAATCTTAAAAATCATTAAAAATGTGTTGGCTGGGAATATTTACCTTTAAGGATGCTAAAAAATACAATAAGCAAAAAGGCACTTTTCACTTATGAAAAGTAAAACACAATGCATAAAAAATGTAAATATTATATAAATATGCATTAAGAAGTTTGGCGAGATATACCCTAAAGTGGTTAGCGATTATTGGTGGGCAGTTGGATTCCATAATTCCGTGTATTTGTCTTTTCTTGTTTTGTTTGATATGTAGTAGCGTCATGGGTGTTCTTCAATTTTCTTATCTTCCCATAATAAGCATTTATTACTTTCAAGAGAGAAGAAAATCATTAACAATTGATCATAATTAACAAAAAAATCAATATATTTATCAAAGTATGAATCCTTAAATGTATAAAAAGAGACATATTGGGACTGGGGAATGAGGCAGAAGAAAGGGGAAAATAAAAAGGGTATAGAGATTCTGTCCTCTAGGCCAGATGAGGGTGAAGAATTGGGTCGAGAGTTAAAATAAATGTGACAGGTTTAGTTGTGATCCCAGCAATGGCAAATTGTGGGGTTTCCACCAAGTGAGCAGAGCCAAGTATGAGGAATCTAGCTTTCATGATCCCTGAGAATATATTGAGCTGGGCAGTGGCAGGGTCCCAACCACTTTAGATTCAAGGTGAGAGTTCTTGATCCTAGGAACAGGGTTGTCAAGAACAGAGTGGCAGGAATCAAGCCAAAGCAAAATGCTGGGAATTGAGGCACAGACATGCAGGGAGCCCTGACCAGGCAGCTCAGCAGGCAGCTCAGTGGCCCTCTGGGAGCCTGGAACTAGAAGTCAATGAGGCTAGAGAGTGCAGTGGGAGCCAGTGGTCAGTGGTGGCCTTCAAGATCCGGGGACGAGGGCAGTGGATTCCAAAAAAACCACCCCAGATTAAGCGACTAATGTTTATACTGTGGTTTACTCAGAGTGGGTTAGGAGTATTTTCTTTTGGAAAACTATGCGAGGGAGAAACAAAGGCAAGAAGAGTGAGATTTGGCACTTTGTCATCTGAGGTATGCTAACATTGAGTGGAAAGCACATGGGATTTGCTATTAAGGAGAATTATGCTCAACCTCCTACTCTTCTTACTTATTAACCTCGAGACCTTGGGCAAGCTGTTTCCGCCATTATAAAATGAGCATAATAACACCAATTTCTCAGTGCTGTTTGAGGGCTAAATGAAATACTGTACTAAAAATGGCATAATATAGGTTCTCTTTACAAACATAAAAGTTCCAGCTGAAAAGGAAAAGAAATGATGAGAAAGTTACTCTTAGGTCACAAAAATTAGATGGGGAGCATTGCCCCTCATTCCCTCATGAGGGAAGTCATATACTTGTTGAAATTAGCAGCTGTTAGAATTAGAAAACCATAGGTTTTACAAAAGTTTGCACATAACGGGTTTTTAAAGCTCCCTTTGAAATAAGTGACAATTTGGTTTTAATCATCACAACTGTATGAGGTAATTATTATTATCCCCATTTTAGAGGGATTAAGCAGTTTGCCTGAGGTCACGGAATTTGTGAGAAATAGATGCAGCAAGTGGAGTTCTCAGCATGTAGGAGTCCCATCGAAGAGGGAGAAGAAGAATCAGAAAATGGAGGTACAGAGGGAGGAGCCATTAGGAGAATGGACCGCATACACTTCAAGAACTTTGGTGGAAAAGTTAGTGTTGTTTTGCAACACAGGGAAGCAAACATGTTTTTGGGCATGCCGGAAGGAGACAGTGAGAGAAAAATGACTGAAATGCCAAAGAGAGAGGGACTAATTCCTGGGAAAAGGTCTGATGACCAGGTTGAGGAAGAAAGCTTATAGAACTCTGTTTCTTCGGAGCCGAGAATAAAGGAGTCAAGGAAGAGAGACACACCATAAATGTTAACTATTGTTATGACTGGGACTGGAATCTAGGCCTAGAGTGTATTTTCTTTCCCGTTGCCCCAGGATACAGCAGCTGCCCTCAGTACAAAGGTCTTAGACAAGCTGGGACCCGTCAGTCCCTCCCTTTTCCCAGCCTCTTGCCCAGATAGGGACCTGCAGGACCACAGCAGATCATGGGACAGGACCTCAAGAGCTTTGCCCGACCCAGCTGGCATTGCCTCATGTCTCTGCCGCAAGTGGGTTCCAGCTGTACGCGAGCCCAGGGCAAAGTGTGTGCCATTCTGTCTGCCCAGTCCTGCTTCTCCGCCTTATGCAGCCCCACCCCTGCGGACACTCACACAAGTGCACCCAGTGAGGCTGGCTGCAGGCTGGGCTCACAAGGATGGTGGCTGAAGAGGTGGGGGAAGGGCGGAAACTGGGTGTCGGGAGGAGTCATTTAGTCTTAATGGGGGGGCATGTGCCTTGTGGCAAATCAGAGAGGACATCACAGGGCCACTAACTTGGGTGTGAAAACCATTTAATGATACCTCTGCTTTTGGTTGTCACCAAGAAAGTGTCTCAAAACCTTACATTTAAATTTTTTTGCCAATGAGAATTTATTGAACACCTGCTTTGTGCAAATCATTAACATTGGTTTGTCCAGAAATCGTGTTAAACAGTTCTTATTAGCTAAGTGTCTCTGGTCACAAGGTGAGGGACTTTTAGAACTTTTCAAACTGTTACACTGAAGTTAAAGTAGTCATTCATTTAATGTTTTATTTATCATTGTAATGTTTTTGATTGTATTACAAATATTTTTTAAATGTAATACAAAATCTTAGTTAATCAATTCATTCATTCAATAAATATGTATTGAGCCTTTACTGTGCTTGAGGCTTGGGACCAGGGAGATGTCTGTACCTTGATAATAGAGAGGGTGAGTGCCATGGTGCAGGGAGTACCAGAGCATGTAGAAGGAATGCCGAAACCAAATCCACTATCTTGGATAGTGAAGGGAGTCTTCCTGGAGGAAGTGACATCTAAAGTGAGACCTAACTCTCCTGCATTAGCTAGATCAAGTTGGGTAGGGAAGAGCAAAGTGAAGGAAAGTACTCCTAGGGAAAAAACAAATTCTTTATGGCAGCTAAGACTCAAAAGAGAGCTCTGCTGGTTCTTACAAGTTCTGACAAGAATTGTGATATGATTGTTAACTACAGTGTGAGGTGGTGAATTAGAGATGAGACTGAAGAAATGAGCAGATAATGGCTCATGAAGGGCTTCATACAGCAGCAAAGACTTTCTGCCTTCGCATCTTGAGCATAATGATAATAGCAAGCAGTGAGCACATCATTTGATTGATTAATTAATCTTTATAACTCCTAGAAAGCAACTGAAGTTCGATTAAAACAACTTATTATCCTCCATCTTTAATACCCTGATATTATGTCTTCAAAACTAGAGAGCACAGATACCATTTTAAAAGATCTACTTCTCTTTTCTAATATTTTTTTGAATAGGGGCAGAAGGAGGGAATCATAGGAGTGATGATTGAAGGAGGGAGGAGGCATTTTGAACAAGCCTAGAATCCTCTGACTAACCAGTCTGGCATCTTGAAAGATCTAGAAATTAACAGTTTCCTCCAGGGTAGAGTAAAGAACACAAGCTGGAACAAGCTTTACCCTTTGAGGAGAGGACGGGGGATGAGGTTGGAAACCTATTTCAAACACACAGTTCTTATAATTTCATTTTTAAAGTAGTGCTTTGAATAAGGAAACCAAGTGAATAAACAATCGCAGGTTCAACTGGCCTATTATTAGAAGATGATGTTCTTGCCTGACGGTCTAAAAACACCCCATCTGTGACTGGACATCAGATGAACGTACCTACAGAGTGAACTTTCCTAAAGAGAAATTTCCTGTTGGAATCAGTCAGGGACGAGCCCACAGAATGAGTCATGCTGTTTAGTTTGTTTAAGCGTATCATTAACAAGATTAAAAGCTTTCCAAAAGCTCAGATTAAAGGTAAAGGGTCATTAGCACTGAAAACCTATACTGCCAAAAATGAAGTGGTGATTTATGAAATTAATATTCTAATAATTTCTTGACAGTATTAAAGAGAACTGTAGGGTGGGTTTCTTGGTGAATAGAGAGAGAAACAGACTGTGACCGAAATCTAGGATCCTGTGCTACCAGGGCCAGACCCTCCCAAAGTTTCTTCAGAGATAAAATGTGAAAAGGACAGTGTGCCTCTGAATTACTCTGAGGCTTGTCCCAAACCATGCTGCAGCCCCTTGCTGAGCTGAGGTAGGCTGAGGCAGGCCCAGTGTCAGGTGCCAAAGCAGACTTCTCTTGCCCTCTCTTCCTTGAAAAACAAACTGGCCCTTTTTTGCCCTCTTTCCTTCCCACCCTAAAGGTAAGGAAAGAGCAGTCCAAGAAAATAGTCCCCAACTTCACTTCTCCACTCCCCATCCTCTCCTTAACTCCGTGATAATCCACCTCTTGTCCCTTCCCCACCGTAGAAGCCAGTCTGGTCAAGCTCAACAGCATCCTCCATGTTGCCAAATCCAATGGACGCTTTTAGGTCCTCACCTAACTTAGCATTTCGACAATACTTGACCTTTCAACACAGTTAACCACTGGCTACTTTTTGAAATACTTCCTCCTTTTGACTTTCATGTTTACAAAGAACCATGATATTACACTCATTTACTTGTCTTCCATCTCACTGCCCACTCATTCTCAGTCTCCTTTGCTGGCTCCTCCTCCTCTGCTCAAACTCGAATGTTGATGTGTCACAGGGCTCCATTTCAGGGCCCTTTCTCTCCTCTATGCCTTCTTCCTAGGTACTCTCATTCAGTCTCATGACTTTGCACTCCAGTCACATGCTGATGACATCTATATTTATATCTCGAAACCTGGCTCATCCCCCAAACTCTGTTTTCACATATCTATCTGCACACTTGACATCTCCATTTAAATATCTAATAGTCATATTAAACTTATCCTAAATGGGTTTCACCTATAGCCTGTGTCTCTTTCAATTTCCCCATACCGATAAAAAGTATTAACACAGTAGCTCAAGTGAAAGAGCTAAAATGAAACCTCTTATCCTTAAACTCCCTATCCAACCCATCAGCAAGTTCTGTCAACTTTGCCTCCAAAATGAAGCTATCCGTTTCTATCTCTCTCTACTTTCACCCTGGTGTAAGCCACCATGAGCTCTTACTGGATTATTGCACCAGTCTCCTGACGGTCTGCCTGCTTCCACTATTGCCCCTCCTGCACCGTCCACTTCAACATGGCAGACAGAATGATTTTTTTAAAAAGCCTGAATCGAACATGTCAGTTGTCTGCTCAGCATTTACTAACGGCTTTGCCTGCCACTCTGAAGATATCTGAAATTCTTGCAAACATTCTAAAATTCTCAAGCTCCTTTTAATCTGTGCCCTGCCTACTTCTCTGGCCTCATGTCATACCACTCCCCCCTTCATTCTCTACTCTAACCACATTGTCCTTTGCAGTCCCCGAACATGTCAAGCACCTTCCTGCCTTGGAGACTTTGCACAAGCTCTTCTTTTTGTTTATGCTGCTCCTTCCCTAATCCTCACATGTTTGGCCCCTTTCCATTGGCTGTCATCCCCCTAAGAGGCCGTCCCTACCACTCAAAGTAAAGTAGTTCCTCAGTCTCTCTCAACCACTTAACCCTCTTTTATATTCTTCAAAGCACTTATCATTGCCTAATATTATTTTGTCCTTTTATTTGTTCATTTGTTTACTAACCGCCTCCCTTCTAGAATTTAGGCGTCACATAAGCACAGACCTGGTCTTGTTCACCGCTTCATTCCCAGTACTTAAGTGCCTGACGCACAGCAAATCCTCAATAAATTATTATTGGATGAATACTTCGTCCCAGTGTCTAAAAGCTAACACTTGTATAACACCTGCTATGAGGCAGAGACTGTTACAAAAATTTTACACATATGCCTTTATTTCAACCCCAAAGCAACCCTAGAGCTAGGGACTGTTATTTCTGCACTTTGCTGATGAGGAGAATGCAGCACTGTGAGGTCACACACCTGGTAAGTAACAGAGCTGGGATTTCACCCAGGTCCCCAACTCCAAAGCCTATGCTTTCCAATACTGTATTACACCGCTTAGCTTAGGCTGCCCACCTGGGGCCTTCTCAGGTCAGGCAAGGACCCTCCAGCCTGTCGACTTTAACATCCCTGAGAGAGAGAATCCTAAGGAAAACAGAGAGAGAATCCTAAGAAAGAACATGTTACCCTGGGCTTGTTGTCATAGAGGAGTGCTCCAACCTCTCTGTGCTCTAATACAATGTCCTGAGTGTATGTGAGTATGTGTGTCCACACCCACCACACCTCACTCCCAGTGAGGTGAGGGGAAAAGGACAACAAGGGCCAACACTTGCCTGATTTTTTTCAGTCACAACAGTGGTCAGTTGGAGGGGAGGAGATCAGGACAACACTGGAAGAGCCCTTTCTATACCTCTGAGAGGCTGCTGCCCACTGTACCTTTGCCCATGAGGTATCCCCCCAGGACCCAGGAAATGGGGGGCTCAGCCCCTCGAGGTCCCCACATGATATTGCTCTGTCTCTCTAGCCATAGCACTCAGAGGGCACCTCTTATCCTTCCCAGAACCTGAGAGGCCTCTTCAGCCGGGATTCCAGTTTCCTCCTGAGATCTTCCCTCTGCCTCCATAAATCACGTTCACTGCAGTCACCAGCCCTGACCATAGAACAGTTAAATGCCCCTACTTCCTCCAGGCCCCATCTTGAAAAGCAGTTAGACCCAGGTACATGCTCTTTCCCCCTTTCACGTGAGTCTGGCCTGATCACTAAGCTCTCAAGCCATCACCTCTGGATCCTTTTCTCCTTCAGCTCCCATGGTCATGTCTAAAGTTAAGACTGTTTCCTGGGCAACAGCTCTCTGTGCGTTTGTAACACCCTGTGCTGCTCTGCCAACCAACCAAAGATATCCTACTGTGTCTGTACCAACCTGACTCCCCATAGCCAAGGCCTTCCAATTACCGGGGTTTTTTTAGTAATGTTGTTGATGTTTAGATTTTTGATGGTCTAATTTAGTCTTGCCTCTGCCCAAGGAGAAATTACTTTTGCTATGTGGCAAGTCTGCCTATTCCTTTGTATCTGATCACTGACAATCTTCACCACTCTGGACCCTGAAATCCATAGCCACAGTCTAGGCTTATCTAAGCTCCATGGAGACCTCCTGCTGTCAAACCACATAAATCACCAAGACTGGCCTTGTTGCTTGCCTCTCTGACTGCCTCCCCACATAATTACAGAGAGCAGAGGTCTGTAACTAGAACCAACGTGCAGCTTGCAGTAGCGAGTTCAGAGAGACTCCTGATAAGCCACAGGTATTCCCACAGTCAAAGACTACCCTAGCTCCTTCCTTGATCCTGGATTGGCTCTAAGATGTTGGCAAAGATAAGAAAACAGTAAGAAGTATTTATTAAAGAGAGTATGACCTGGGGCAACCAATCTAGAAGCATATGCAATTAACAATTAAAAGACTAAAATTCTCACATGCCAAGGCTCTGTTTATCTGAGGGTAGCCTACAGTGACCATGTGGAATTTCCCCACTATTGGAGATGACCAGCAGTACGTAATGTGCAAGTAAGACAGGCAAAACTAGATAGAGAAAGGAAAAAACTGACTAGAGGACAAATTTTAATTTTGTCTTTGGAAATATATAACAATATTTCCCATCCCGCTCTCAAAAGGGAAAGATTCTAGGCCTAAATATGTATTCCAGTGACATTCCTCTGCTCCTTCAATGACACACTATTGCCTGCTGAATCAAGTTCAAGCACTTTATTGTGTGTCCAAGACCTTCAATAATTTAGCTTCACTCATGCTCTGTTTTTAGATTACTCACTCACTATAGTTAGCAGACTCTGGAATTTCATAAACCAGAGAAGTAGTTTTTTAATTAAGAAATCAATATGGGAACGTTGTAGTTAAGAGCTGTCATTCAAGGCTGCCCAAAATCTTTTGAATACCCTCTCCACAGTGTGATCATCTTCCATATTGTAAATCCTCCTTCCCAAAGTCGAATCTACAAAGCTCCATCTACCAGCCTCTCTCCTCTGTAGGCTTCAGACCTGTGACTGAGTTCCTGCCAATAAGACACACACCCAGGAAACGTCGATCTGGGCTTGTTCCAGGGCAAGGGCCCAGGCATGCGCTCTGTGGTCCGTTAGTAGCTGTGGTGATGGCTTCTGATGGGCAAGTTCCTGATCCAGCGAGAAGCAGCAGTTCACGTAGAGGCCAGCTCTACAACGCGTCCTGGAGTTCTTCCTAAAGATCATTTCTTTAGACTTCAGGACAAGCTATCTATATTCCTTAATAAATCCTTTTATGCTTAAATTGGCCAGAGTGAATATTTTTTGTAACCAAGAACCTTATACAAGAGAGTTGCTTATTCTTTTATCTTGACAAATGAAAGTATCTTAAAAACAGATTTCTTCTCCAGTCAATTGGCATCAGAGATTCACATCTGCTTAAGACTTTTGTTCTTTAGGCAGAGTCAGGGAGGAGGCCAAATGGCAATTTAATTCAGAAGTACCTAAGTTGGAGGATGCAATGAAGTGAGACATGATCCCACATCAGCCTAGGGAGAGCTAATAAACATGGCACTAGAGAACATCTTAGGTCCCTCTAGACGGGTTCAGTAAAGGCAAACAACACAGGCGTCTCACCTCCTCTATCTTTTCCTTGCTGCTGTCCTCTCAATGATACTCAGCCTAACTTCTGTGGCCGAGCTCCCATAGAAAAGATCTCTGCTGTGAAGACAAGTGTCATGACCAAGTGGCTACATAATCTGTTCAACTGCTGAAGTAGTTTATTGTTACAATGTTCTAAATTCATTAGCCTTGATGGTTTGGAAATTTATTTTCCATAAGCGTTTTTTCTCTGAGATCATTGTCTTAGGTAGAACAAGAAAAACAAGGAAAGAGACAGAGAGATCATAAGGGAAGACAGAACTAGAAAGAGATGGAGAGAAAAACAAGCAGAAAGAGAAGGAAAGAATTTATTTCAAGGCTAGGGAACATCCCAGACTAAACTCTCCTTTCCCATTGCAGAGCTATCTTGTATTTTAATGTTTGCCTCCAGCTTCTGGGCAATTGGACCCACTGTTCAGTACCCAGGAGGGGAAACCAGCAATAAGAAGTACCGCATGCTGGGCTGTGTTGAGAGGGTTTCCCTGATGACGTCCTGCTTAACTCTAATAACCACCATTTAGGACGGTAAACAGACTTTGGTTTCACAGAGCCCACCTGAATGAAGCCAGTGGCTGTGCCATTTGCTTGAGAACGCCTTCCCTGATGCCTGGACTCAGGTTGACCCCTCTTATAAGCTCACATAGCACCTTATATGTCTTCATTTTAGTATTGACCGTTACTGTAAGTAAATAACTAATCTCACAAAAAGAAACTCTTTACTATCATCATCATTTCATAGTAGAAAGGTCTTTTTAATATAAAAATATTTAGGAAGAGAGAGCTTTATTTTAAGAAGATATAAAAGGTTTTCAAATGTAGAAAAATCATGTCATAATTTAAAACACACTTTTTAGTAATTGTTTTTCGATTCAAGTTTGTTGACTTTGGCATCTTTATTGGACACTGCAATAAGGAAGAAGAGCTCAAATGTCCAACTTGTTCTAATAGTGTGGGTTTTTTAACAGGTTCATCAAGGATTTCAAGCAAACGGATGCCATATTCTCACATGATCCAGAAAATATTCTGGGTGAATTGAGAAAGGCTAAGGAACAACAGTCCCCACACGTTTAGCTGCTGCACCCATCCTTTCCTCAGAGGGTCAGGGCCCGTGTCCGGCTGGTCGGGGCTGCAAGAAGAGCTCTGCTTGGGGCTGCCCAGCTCAGACTTCTAATGGCCCTGAGCCATTAGAGAAATCCATGTCAGAGGGATGCTGTGAGCCAGAGGACCCCGGGGTGAGTCAGCTTTAGCTTATGGACAGATGTTTAGAGACCACCGTGTTTAGTCCTCCTAACCATGCTCTATACATGCTTCTTTTGCTCCATCCCCCCTGGGTGTTAGAGTTAGGAGCTTGTACTTTATTCATATCTAGTTTAGAAATATTTAAATGCTTTTAATGATTTTTCATCTTGTCAACTATAGTTCATAACTATGATATTTTCCAATATAATTTCAAAGTTTAACTGTGGTATTTATAATTTACTTTGGCAGATGCTCTATAAAGATCATAAAGCTGTTCCACGGTTTGTGCATGAATATATAGTGGCTTTACCATTTGTTGGAAGAAACATGAAAACAATCTGTCTTAATTCCATATTACTTTGTGTTTTATTCTCAGTTTGACTTCTAGAAGAATCAATTAACTTCTATACATCAATTCAGTAGAATTAATTGAAATAATAGGCACAGCCCACTAATCAGGTGTTATTAAAACATAACTAGCTCTAATCTTAAGGTTTATCAAAATGATTTTAAAGGTCTTCTTCAATAAATATGACAATTTGTTACAATTGGCAATTGCACACCACAAATACAAAGATCCAAAAGACAGTCACTAAGTCTGGTATTGGATTTTTATAATCAAATTCCTTGAGAAGAATATTTGAAAAATCATCTCAAAATAGATATTCTCCAAAACCGTTTGGTAAAATTCAACACTCATTCCCAATTAACACTCTGCATACACTAGCAAAAGAGGAAAACTTTCCCAATTTGTAAAACGATATCAATCAGAAACAATAGCAAACATCACACTTAACATTTATCCACTAAAGCTGAGCGACAACAAGACAAAAATGCTCACTATTACTGCTACTGATTTCTTTATGAAAATCAATAGCAATGATCGGTTGTCCTGTAAAAAAATCCTATTCATAATAGTAATGAAATATAAAATATCTAGTCTAAATAGAAATGTCTAAGGTTTATACGAGGAAAACTATAAAATTTAGCTAAAGGGCATTCAAGAAGATATAAGTGTATGCTATTCCTGCATGGAAAGATTTAAACATTATATATATAATATTTATGTTTATATATACAAATATTTAATATATATTAAACATTATATATTATACATAATGTTAATTCTCCCCCAAACTGATCTATAAAATCAATGCAATTCCTAATAAAACCTCATTGCTTATATCTATCCATAGACATTAACGTGCAAAGATGTCCTTAATATATTTAAAAGCAACTTATGGGACAATATGTACAGTATGACACCATATTTAAAACAAACAACAAAAAAACTGTGTAGTCCATATACGCTTGCATACAAAAAGGTTTGGAAGGTTGCCCAATAAACTATTAGTAAGGTTTTATTAATTGAAAAAAATTCTAAATATCTATATCAATACAATCAATATAACCAAATCTAAATATCTATAGATAATCTATAAAATGATACATGATATATTACATATAATCAGTCAATATTACCAAATATCATCTTACCCAATAAAGCATGTATTAAAAATTTATATTTATCAAATATCAATTTCATAATATATAGAAAAGTCAAAGCTCCTTTGAAGAATGTTTTGTTTTATATTTGTACTTTTGAATATTTTGAGGATTACTTAGCCAATTTATTTAATATATTTTAGGCAAACAAGTAGATTTTAAGCTACTAATTGGAAAAAGGACCAAAACTTTCATAATGATGAAACCAATCAGAGCATTTCACATTTCTTTGTCATCTCCCTTATCTTTTTTTGTTTATTTTGTTTTTACATGATGACAAAGAGGAAACAGAGACTGGGTATAAATGAGGTCATTTTCTCTGGTAAACTATAAGTGAGCATTTGGAATCATAGTTCATACCATATACCAAAATGAATTATGAAAGATTAGGCAGTTGAATGGAAAGAATCAATTTTGGAATTGTTTCTGACCAAGGAACTAATTTGATAGCAAAAGTAGTGGTGCAATGGGCTCATGCCCAAGGAATTCACTCATCTTACCAAGTCCCCATCATCTAGAGGCCCCTTAGAGAATGCTGAAATGGTACAAGTTTGGAGTGCTGTCCTATAAGATGGACCACCTGCTTTGAACCAGACGTCAGTATATAGTGGTGTTTCTCCCATAGCCAGAATACCGGGTCCAGGAATCAATGTGCGGCAGTGGGAGTTGCTTCTCTCACTATCACATGAAACTATTTGCTTCCCTTTCCTGCAACTTTAGGCTCTGCTGGTTTAAGGCCATGACTCTCAAGGAAGTAATGTTTCCTTCAACGTCTACAACAATGTTTCTTCTATTGAAGTGGAAGTCGAGACTGTCACCCGGGCATTTGGAGCTCCCCTGAATTAACCTGTAAAGAAGAAATAAACACAAGATGCCTCCTCCATCCTAAGCCCACTGAGGGGACAGCAGGTATCTTTAAAAGTTCAACACTAATAGAAAATCAAATCCTAAGAGAGATGGTTTAAAGTTTAAAGCAATTCAAGAGAAACCTGTGGACCTAAAGAAACAGTTCTCTCCAATTCAATCTGTGAATAGTGTTGCCAGAGAAAAAGAGAAGAAAATTATGGAAAGCATACTAAAAGAAATCATTGAAAATAACTTGTCTGCAGTTAGGAAAGAACAAGAAATCTCACTTAAGTATCTGGAGGATTATTCATGGATATCTACTTGTCAAATTCTTCATCAATAGAGACATACAATATTTAATGGAAATAGATAAAGAAGAGAGAGGGCTATCATTCAAGGATTTAAAGAGTAGAAGATTTCTAAACATATAAAACACAGAGAACATAAGCAAGCCCTGAGAATAAAATTATCATAAATCTCTTAAAAACGCTTGATTCTCACTATAAATCCATCGTAATACCCTAGTACCACTGTGGGTTTTTTTGGTTTTTGTTTTTTTGGATATTAGATGTTTTGGTTTTTTGATTGTTGTTTGTTTGAGTTTAAGGCAGAAGAACGTCTTTTGCAAGCACAGAACTTGAAGGAATATGTTAACATAAGCTGCATCTACGAAATAAACTACAAAAAATTGAGGCTGGAGAGGGGGACAATAAATTGATTTAGATGACTACCACAGAAAGGTAGGTAAGTACTTTAAGTAAGGCATTATTGTTATGAAATCTGAGACACAAAAAGAGAACATAAAAAGTGAGAAAATTGTTTCTGAACTAAATTTAAAGCTTGAAAATAATAATAAAGGACAAACATAATCTTAATCTATAATAAAACTTGGTACACAGCAGGGAGCACAGTACATGTTAGTTTCCTCCCTTTCCTATCCCAAGAGAATCTGAAAAAACACAGAGAAACAAAGGAGAGGTGATGAAAAATTAGATTTTATTTAAAAATAAGGACAGTTTTTTTGCGTGTGTTATCAAAATTGTTTAACCACCAGCATAACTGGGCCAAAAGAGAGAGAAACCAAATTTAAAACTCTACAATAGGGAAAGACCTACAATAACTAATATGAAACAGTGATTAGAGACTGTCATATACAATCTATACACTAATTTTTAAACCTAAGTGAGAATTGTTCTATTGTTTCAAATCTCAGAAAATCTTCCCCTCCCTAGACGTTTGAGATACAGTCAGTTATATTGCCTTGTCTTTGTAACCTAAATTACATTGATTCTGGCCTCCATCCAATCAGGCAGAAACTTCAACTTTTACAAAGTACTGCTTGGCTCTCCCGAAGTTTTTCAGCGTCCGTAGAAGGTACTTCCAGGAAGTTGTGATCAGCCCCAGTTGTCACATCCTTTACTTGTCGCCAGGCTTTGCTGATGACATTGTTCTCGCCCTTCCAAGGTGCAGGTCTTCTCAAAGCTCATAATGTTAAGGCAAATTGGCGTATTCAGGTGAATGGCAGTTCCCTTCCGCCCGCGTGATGGTCTGTTAAAGGACTCCCACAGTAAGATTATCTGGGCACGGAGGCGTTCCAGAGTTTATTAAGGTCCCTCTTTTGGTTTACACACAGCTGTTTCCCCTCAGGGCACAAACTATCTAGTTTGGTTGAGACCTGTTCATATTGTGGCCACCACTCTCTTTTGACTCTCAGACTCTTCCTCGTTGTGTCTGACTCCTTCTTTTATTGGGCTCTCTGCCAAGGGTCCATATTCTTCTAATAGTTTGTCACCTCTCCTCACAATTCCTACTCTCATAACTAACCCACCCACACATCAGTTCTTCATATGTCTATAATTCAGGTAGAAGCAAGATATCATTTCTCCCCAGGAGCCCCCTGGCTTCTGTATGAATCAGTAATGCAAGTAGAGGTGGGCAGGGGTAGCAAATACCACCTAACTCCACTTATCCAGCGAATTCAACCTTCAGCCATGACCTCGCTGATGTGCCCTGTGTGTCAATGAGGACCCAATCAGGAATACAGAATCCACTCTAGGTATTTCACCAGACAGAACTTAATACAATGATAAAATGCATGTGAGAGTGCTTTATAAACATCATGCACAATGGAAATCATTCTTTAACAAAGTCACTGATGAACTCCTAAATGCCAAATCCATTGGACAGTTTACAGTATTAACATACGTGATCTCTTCTCAATAAAGCTGTTGGACATTTGCTTCCTCCTGAAACTCTCTCCTCACTTAACTTCTCTGATATTTTTCTGTTCCCCTACCTGTCTAACCACACTCTCTCAGGCTCTTCACAAGTTCTTCTACTTACCTTATCCCTTGATAAATATTTGCTGGATAAATTAAATTAGCATTGATGCTCAGAAAAATTTATAATACGACATAAGTAATCTTTTTTCCAAGTCTTTCACCAAAAAATGTTTAGGCTGTCAACGCTTAAGCACTTTGTCGCAGAGAGTTAATTCAATACTGTTTTTCTTTTTTTGCTCAAGAGGAAATCCAGGCCTGGAAGTGAAGTCATGCACTTAAAGCTAACAAGTGAGTTAAAAATCTAAGATCCAGTGGCGTATATACAAGCCTGACTCCTGGTTCTGAGCTCTGGTCCAGGACAATAGTGCCTTTTCAAATAATAAGCAAATAAAAATTCCCGGGGAAGGAACAAAATGCCAACAGGCATTGTTTCTTGTCATTTCCTTGTTTCTGTTTTAGTTTACTTATTTGTTTGTTTGTTCTGTGAGAGAGAAGTTACGAAAAAGCCATATATAACAGTCATATTTCTATCTTGCCCATTTCCTTCTCTCTTCCACCTCTACTAATATTTTTAGAGTTTTGAAAAGTAGTTTTAATTTTTAAATTTAAATAGACTTAACTTATTGAGTCTATAATATGACAAAATTATTCGAGTTATATTTTATTGAATCATAATCATATAAATTAAGTGAATTATCTTAGTGCTATGTGGATTGGTTTTTAAGATTTTTGTCTTTTGGACTGTGGAGAACAAAGCAATAAAAATGAAATGTTGGGGCTGGCCCTTTGGCCCACCGGTTAAGTTCGCATGGCCCAGGGTTTTGCCGCTTCAGATCCTGGGCGTGGACATGGCACCACTCATCAAACCATGCTGAGGTGGCATCCCACATAGCAGAACTAGAGGGACCTACAACTATGTACTGGGGAGCTTTGGGGAGAAGAAGAAAAAAAAAAAAAGAAAGGACTGGGAACACATGTTAGCTCAGGTGCCAATCTTTAAGAAAAAAAAAAAGTGAAGTGTGTTGGCTCCGTAATTTGAATGTAGGTCTCCAAGGCCCCACATGATCTGCTCCCACCCCCACTCCTTACCTTTCTGGACTTTTCTCTCTTTCTACCTCACCCTCACTCACACTGCTCTTCCTTGCTGTACCTTAAATGTTCAGGCATGCTCTACCTAAGGACTTTCAAATGATCTGGTCCCTCTACCTGGAATGTCCTTTACTCAAAAACACTCCTGAGGGGCCAGCCACTGGTTAAGTTCCACAGTGGCCAACTGGTTAAGTTCCCGCGCTCCGCTTCAGTGGCCCAGGGTCTCGCTGGTTAGCATCCTGGGCGCGGACATGGCACCTCTCGTCAGGTCACCCTGAGGTGGAGTCCCACATGCCACAACTATGTACTGGAGGGATTGGGGGAGAAAAAGCAAAAAAAAAAAAAAGAAGAAGAAGAAGAGGAAGAATGGCAACAGTTGTTAGCTCAGGCGCCAATCTTTAAAAAAAAAAAAACACTCATGACTCACCATCCCACTTCTTACAAACCTTTGCTCAAGTGTCACTTTCTCAACAAGGCCTACTCTGACCGCCCTATTTAGAATTGCAACCTGCCCCATCCTCCCCCAGCACGCTAGATCTCTCACAGACGTTACTCTACTTTGCTTTTTCCCTTGGCACTTCTCATCTTCAGACATCCCATATAACATTTATTGTTAATTTTGTGGGTTTAGCGTTTACTGTGAAGTGACTTTAAGCTGAACCTGAAGCTCATCCCCTCTCTTAAGAAAGAGGTAACTAGGTATCACCACCTGCTGAATCTGCTCAAAAAGTATCAGCCAAGGAGGGAAGACGCATTAGGCTCTGGACTCCAATATTCCAAAGGGGCAGATTTTCTGCATTTCAAATGAGGCATTTTGGTTATGACTTGCTCAGGGTTGTGACACTGTGGAAGTCCCACCCATTCCAAGAGTATGGCCTGCTGTGTCCCTGGTAACCAGGCTTTAGCAAAAAGCCTGACACTGCTAACAGAAATTGTGAGCCTTTAATAAGCACAACCTCTCTGGAGACCATCCATTTACATCCATTCACAGGAGCTCCTGTCCTTTGGGAGGAAAGAGAGACAAGTGGGGTCATTGCCTTGGCCTCCTCTCTTCACCAGACTGACATAAAGACAAATGTATACTGCTACCTACTTTCTGGAAGAAATGATAATCAGACATATTGGAAAAAGAGGAGTAAGAGAAGACTCTCACCTGAATAACCCCAAAATTATTAAGATCAGATCATATAACTAAATTTAGTACTTGTGCCTGAAAAGTACACCAGAGGAAGATATATGATAGTCAATAAACAGTATTGAAACATTTGGAAAAAGATAACATTATACCCCCATCTTATATCTTTATACCACACACCTGAATAAATTCCAAGAAAGTGTGAAATAAAAAACCAAAAGAGTAATATAATAAAATATAAATTAATGTTCATTTATTATTAGAGTGGAGTAAGCTGTTCCTGGTATTTCAGTAAAAGTAGGAAAGAACAGATTTGATAGATTTCACTCCATACAAAATTCAAACTTTCATACAGAGAAAAAAGACATAGAGTTATAAACAAAGCAAATCAAGAAAAATGTTCAAAGGCCTAATTTCCTTCACATATAAAGATCTCCTACAAATCAATAAGAAAACAGAATGTTTAAAAGACAGAAAATAGTTTGAGAAAATGAGCAAGCAATTCATGCAAACGAGAAGCCAAAAAGAAGCCAAGAACAACTTCCAGCTTGACAAATGCCTAGCGCTAGTGAACGTTGTAGGAAATTGACATTCTTAAATGCTTTTGGTGGGAGTATAAACTGGTACACATTTTAGAGACAGTGTGGCAATAAAAACTAAAATGTAAATGGATATACTCTGTGATATAGCAATTCTATTTCTAGCAAAGCTCTATGGATATCTCATATAAATAATCGAATATGTGTTCATAAGGATGTTCCTTGTTGCTTTGTTTGAAAAGCCAAAACTTGAAACTACCTAAATGTCCATCAACAGCGGACTGATTAAATAAACAATAGTATATATCGAGATGATGACATATTATGCAATTGTGAAGATGTATGGAGTAGACGTACACGTACTGACTTAGAAAAATATCCATGATATATCATTGAGTGAAAAAAGCAAGTCATAGAACAGTGGAAATAGACAGATTACACTCTTGGGCAAAAAAAGGATATCTCTCTACAACTAGGAGGACCCACAACTAAAATATACAACTATATACTGGGGGTATTTGGGGAGAAAAAGCAGAAAGAATAAAAAAGGGTATATCTAGATGTGGTGTGATAATCCTTTGAGATGTTTACCAACATATCCCCCCTCTTGCCACCACTGCATCCCACCCACTACTGGCAGCAGCAGCGCAGCCCAGGCCTGGGGGAGCAGGGCCTCAGTTGAACAGAGAATAAAAGAATCAATTCTCAGCTTTTTAGCTTCAAAATAGACTTTCAAAACTCCTGGTAGAAACAGTAGGTTAGACAATAGCTTGAATGTTGATAGAAGAGCCAGTTTTCCTGCTTTAGACTAGACAAAAATATTCCAGGGGAGAGAAAGGAGAAACAGAGAGAGGAGAGCTGGTGGGAACAATACAGTGATGAGGGTCAGCACACTGCCTGCCTTGGGCGGAGCCACAGACTGTGTGGGTCCAGGAGAATGAAGAGCTGTGCCCTGTTTCCAGTCCAGGGTCCCCATAAAGTTGCCTTTGCTCTCATGGCACAGAATAGAGGAGAGACAGGTATAAGGTGTGCCAGGCAGATGGGATCCAGGGAGCAGCCTCACGTTTCTTGTAAAGAATCAACTACCAGTTGAGACCTCTGGATTGGCATCAGGCAACACCATCAGTAGATGCAGCTTCGGCCATCTGGCCTGTACCAGATGCCATATGGAGGGTTGATAGGCAGCAGCAGCCCAAAGCCAGGTGTGGTGGTGGACACTGCAGCCGATGCCTGCACGTTCAGATCTGATCGATGGCGGTCACCTCCTCCACAACACCTCTGTGCCATCCCCCTGGAATCTAGAACAACAAAAATCCAGGGCAGATGAGCAGAGAGGAAACTCCTCAATTATCTGAGAAAACCTTGAAATGCCTGTGGTCCCTCTGAATTGACAAACATTACGTTTTTTGCCACTTAACAGAACTGGTGCTCAAAATACAGGTTGAGATGTTATTTTTAAAAAGCTACATTTTTGCACTCCTGAATGAGGTGTGCTGAAAATAATCCTGCCTGCTATGTATAGATATATGCACATGTATAAATAGAGAAATTCAGGAAGATATTTCAGAAGTTTACCAGGGAACATCTCTGGGGAGTAGGAGTGAAGGGACCGGGTCATTAGGGACTTTTCACTTCTGCACTGCTGGAATTTTTGAGTAGGTATTAATTTTATAATAATTCTTAGAGAAACTCTCCTTACAGAGCTCAGAGGACATGATGTCAAGCAGACAGATAAAGAAATTCCGGCAGTAGAGTGTGACACATGCTCCAATTAAATGTCCAAAGAAGCACAATGAGACAAGACACATGTTCTTTAGAGGTGACCATGCAAGGGTTCAGGTGAACCTTTAAGGACCCCAAAACACTTAGTAGGTGCAGCGCCTGTTGACAGTCCCCTCTATTAGGATGATTTCAGATATCCCCTGAGGACCTGGTCTGTGAGGAGAGGGTGAGCTAAGAATTAAATTTTTGACCTAGATCCAGGAAGAAGAGAAATGGACACTTGGGCAATCCAGTTGTATCAATCCACTCACTCCTTTATATTAATCCATACAAAACCTGCAACTGTAACTCTTTTAAAGATTTAATTTTTTTAGAGCAATTTTAGGTTCACAGCAAAATTGAGGGGAAGGGAAGAGATTTCCCGTATACCCACTGCCCCCACACATGCATAGCCTTTCCTGTTATCAATGTCCCCCACCAGAATGGTACCTTTGTTACGAATGATGAACCTACATCGACACATCATAATAACCCCAGGTCTGTAGTTTACCTTAGGGTTCACTCTTAAAGTACTCCGTATGGATTTGGACAAACGTATAATGACGTGTCGCCATCATTATCATATCATACAGAGTATCTTTACCAAATGTAACTTTAAAAAAAAAAGGGAAACCTGATGGGAACGAGCTTTGCAAATGGGTGCCAAAAAATTGATCAGTATCCTTGAAATATTTTCCACCAGGTGAGTTCCCCAGAGTGGTACATCTGGGTCCTTAACTACTGCCCTTACGCGGTTTAAATCGTGCCTCTTCCCAGAGTGCTGAGTGGAGGGACCGTTTGTAAAGCTTTAAACAACGGCAAGAAAGACTATGCTTTTATTACTATTACTATGGTTATTATCATCAATATTCTTCTCATCGGCAGGAATGAGGGAAGGTAAAAAATGCCATTTGAGCAAAGTTTAGACAGCTATCTCCGGGAAAGGAATTCCAAGCTGAGGGAATGACCAGAGCAAAAGCCACAAGGTAGGAGCCTGAGGCATTTGAGGACAGCAGGAGGCCACGAGCTCACAGGGAACCATCGGGACGGCCTCACAGGACATCGTGAGGACTCAGGTTTTCCCCTGAGTGAGATGGGAAGCCAAGGGGCGGGAGAGTTGTGCAAATATGATTTAGAAATTAAAATCATCACTGTGCTGCTATGATCTGAGTGGACTGTTGAGGGCAAGAGTCTTGCTGGAAGAGTCTTGCTAGAAGCTAGTGCAACACACACACACGCTGTGCAAGGCAAAGGGTTTGTCTTTCCCATTTGGTGCTCCTAAACTGCCCCTGGGTGTCTTATTTCCCTCTTTAAGGCAGGTTTCATTGTTCATTATAATTTAATTTCACAAAACGAAAGTGGTCAGCGTAGTGGTAAGTGGGTGATTAGCCCATGGCTTATTTTACTCCTCCACACCACCTCTTTTTGGTAGTAATTACTGAAAGCTATAGGCAGGAAGACATGCAAGATGGTGGTTAAGGCAGCATAGAATGAGAGAATCAGGAAGAGAACAGTTGGCCTTAAAAGACGTCTTGGAGACCGAGGACTCTGGGTTTAGCAACTAAGTTTGTGTGGGATAGTTCAGAGGCACTGCCTGAAAATTCAATAATTTAAGGCCATTTGTAATCAACTTATTATAATTTTATTTTGAAAGCACCTGGCTTCCGCAGAAATTAAGAGACAGCCCTGCGCACCCTTTTCAGACAGTGGAATTACTGCAAGAAATCACAGATACTCAGAACAGAAGAAAATACTTTTCCAAAGGGCCTGGCCTAAATGGAATTAGTAGTGAAGAGCGACACCTTCCCTGACACTGATGAGCTTCCACCAAAGCTGGAGGCCGGTCGGAGGGAGGCGCAGCAGGGACAAACCATGAGCTAGGGCTGCCATGACAGACAGCTGCAGACCGGGTGGCTTCAACAATACAAATTTCTGTTCTCACAGTTCTGGAGGATAGCAGCCCACCATCAAGGTGTTGGCAAGATTGGCTTCCTCTGAGGCCCCTCCTTGGCTTACAGATAGCCATCTTCTTGCCGTGTCCTCACATGCTCTTTTCTCTGTGTGTGCGCATCCCTGGTGTCTCTTCGTTTGTCCAAATTTCCTCTTCTTATAAGGACACAAGTCAGCTTGGATTAAGACCCACCCTAACAGCCTCATTTTAACTTAATCTCCTTTTTAAAGCCCCATCTCCAAATACAGTCACACTCTGAGGTACTGGGAGTTAGGGCTTTGACATATGAATTTGGGAAAGACACGGTTCAGCCCATAACACAGTGATTCTATATGTTTTTAAAAACCGCAAACACCCATAACCAAAAATAGATTCATACTCCAAGGGATAAGTGTAGAGGAAATATAGAGATGAAATTTAAATGCACTAAAATACATTGAAAAGCAAAAAAAATTTTTTTGCTTGGTGGTAAGTTGAAGAAAAACACTTCCCCAAAGAGTTAAATCACTGTCACATCATTTCAAGCCAGTGGTAAGCCGGGTTAATTGTCAAATACTTCAGCAAGATCTAGTGGGGGAGTTAACAGCAGTCATTATCTTAAAAAGAACACATTTCTTTGAAATGCTATTATGTTTTAGAAGCACATGAAAGGTTTCCAAGGAGAGTCCCTTTTGTGTAATGATGCAAATTGAACTGAGTGGTATGCTTCATTTCTGGGGTGACATCTGTGGGGAAAGTCAGAAAAATCCAAAAGCTGCACACTCTGTTAAGGTAAATTTTCTTGAACTGGAAAAATTGAGATAGCTTCGGAAGATGGAACACAATGCGTTGTAAAATAGAGATAATAAGAAGGGAAATAGCAGGTTTTAGAACTTTGCAGGTTTCCTGCTGTTTATAGCTCACAGATCCAAATATAGCTGTATTTTAAGTTTTTCCAACATTCATTTTGTGTGAAAATCCTTCTCTATAGTCTTTGCCTTAGTGAAATAGGCTAGGAAAGAAATATCTGTAACCTCATAGGTCTCTTTAAAAGGAAATGATTTATGCCAAGGATTCCTGGCTATCTAGATTTTCTGAAAATAAACAAAAGAATTTCTGGGGAAAGAAGAGTAGAATAAAAAACATTGAAATGGAAGAAAGGAAAAAAATAAATCTAAAGAGAGATAAAAAAAGCATCCACCATGACTAATTCTTACTTCTCCTAAATTACTATTTTATTTCCTGGCACTAATCCCCTTCAGAGACCAAGAAGTTCTAGCCCCCTTATTTACGCTCTCTTACAATTATTTCTCCTGAGATTGGTATTTGGGTAGTATGAAACAGTTGAACATTTGCAAGTGCCTTGGCAGTGAGTTTTTTTTTTTTTACATGAATCCATTAGGCATCTGCCTTTATTACGTTTGTAAATGCACCTTGAGTCTAATAAAGCTCTGGATGCATGTAGGCCATGCATCAAATACCTCTGACGATGCCACTGTGATGAGAACTTCATAAATCATTTTGTGCTGGCATATCACATTATTCTCTAGTGAAGCATGCTCTCTTTAAAGTTGTTTTGAAGAAATCATCTGTGAAATTCCAGTAAAGAAGTCATCAGTTTTTTTAATACCCTCAGAACCCAGCCCACATTGGCTCCCATCTCCCATCCTCCACCTTGCTTACAAACCTCCTGAGGAAGTTGAAAACAGTTCAATGACAGCGTCTCTGTTGGTTCCATCCTTATCAGTGTCTCTCAGGTATTTTGTTCTAACGGCATCCCCCAAAGAACCATTGCTCTGTTTTTGTTCACAGCAAGTCTGAGACAGTGCATCACAGTTCCAATAAGGGGCTTAGTCTCTTAATCACCTTATCATGAATGAAAAAACAAACAAAAAGTTCGCCCTGGGTCTGTGTCTTACTTTTGAGATGAATTTCCAATTATATTCTACATTTGCAATGCATTATTCAATTTTTTTGCCTTCACAAAGTGAAAAGCATGGCAGTAGGAACAGCCAGCACTAAGTAAAGTGATGTTGGTCAAAGAGTCTTCCTTCCTTCCTTCCATATTTCTCTCTTCTCTCTCTCTTTATCCTCCCCTCCCCAACCTTCTACCTGCTTTTACATATCTTACATAATGTTTATTTCAATCCAGGCCCTATGTAAGGGCACTGAGGATTAAAGATAGAAAGATGAACAAGGTAAAGCAGCAATAATCATTCAATACAATAAATATTAGAGCGTGCCTTAGTTTGGGTATCCCAACCCTCCTAAATCAGAGCCTGAGAAAAATATTCAGGACAGGTAGTTTATTTGGGTGGTCATGCCAGGAAGCAGGGTTGAGGAAGCGTGGAGAGTGAGAGAGGGAAGGAGAAAAGCTAATAAAGGATATCAATGAGCACCAATGACCTTGAGGGCACCATCCCACCGGAGACCCTCTTAGGAACTGTGTAGAAAGGGCCTCAGATCAACCCTGGAGGATCCACTGGCTTCTGTCTCCTGTCAATTAAAGGTCGCTTCTCCCGGTATTAGCTTCTGCCACACTTTCATGTTGCTTCCGCGACCAGGCTGATTGGTTTCTGGTCACTTCAAAGAAAGCCCCAAGGCAGCAAAGTGCAGAGACACTTCAGAGAGGACTTGATGTGGGGAGTGGGCAAAGCACATGGAACTGTCCGCAGGTAGGCCGAGACGATATGACACAGTGCATCACAAGTATTTGCTACAGAGAGGATCAAGGGCTCCTAATTTTTTCTTGGGGGAGGAAGAGGAGGTTTCCTAGAGGAAGTAAAGTCCAAGCTAAATCTCAAAGAAAGAGCAGGAGGAAGCAAAGGCAGAAAGGGCCTTGTAATATATGGAGGAGCTTGAGCGAAAGAAGGAGATAGCACCATTGGAGAGGTGCAAGAGTTTCGGTTGCTGGTATAACGTGAGAGAATAAAGAGAAAGAGATAAATCCAAGAGGGATTTAGCAGGTAGACTGATAAAATTTGTTAAGGGCAAATAGTGTTTTAATAGGAGTAAAGAGGAAAAAGAAGTTTCTGGTTAGGGTGACAGAATAGGTGGATACCGGGGGAGGGATAAGGAATCCACTTGTGGGGTGAGGAATACGATGAGTTTGCTTTGCACATAAAATGTCTAAGGTGCCTATAGAACATACACGTGGACACACCCCATAGATAATTGACTCATTAAAAATATGAATCCATTAGATACCTGCCTTTATCGGATTTATAAAAGCACTCTTGAGTTGATTTAAGCTCTGGGTGCATCTGGCCATACGTTAAGTATCTCTGAGCTCAGGGGAGAGGTGAGAGCTAGAAATATTGATTTACACAAACCCACCTTCAGGGGTTACCCAAGGATGCAGGTGTAGAAGAGATCATGAAGGGATAGTATGTAGAATAGAAGATAAGAGAGTTGACAGCAGAAGCTTGATGTTTAAATGGCAGGCAGAGAAAGAGAATTTCTTTCTCTGGATATTGAGAACCTATAGTTAGAGGTATAGAGTTAAAACCATGAGAAAGCAGCAAGATGGAAACCAAGGGAAGAGAGAATGTCAAAGAGAGAGAGTCAACAATGTCAGACCTGCAGGACAGTCCAGGGAAATAAAGGTAAAAAGTGGCCTTTGGATTTAGTGACGGGGAAGCTGTTCGTGATCACAGCACAGTGAGAAGTTGCTGTCGTTATTCTGTACCAGGCCCTGAGCTAGGTGCTCTGTGTCCATTCTTTCATGTAGTCCTCAAACCCACCCTCTGAGTTGTTACCACTATTTTTGGCTGACTTTTACAGATGAGATATGTGAGGTACAGAAAGATTATGTCATAAGGCCAGGAAATGGTAGAGCCAGGATTGACGTCTAGGCCATCTGATTCCCAAACCCAGCATTACACTGTAATACCTCAAAGACGTCATGACCTGGAGGAAGGATACCTTTCCCTTGGAGACAGGAGGGAAGAAGGTGAAGGATGGGTAGAAGCAAGTGTTTGTTGTGTGGGAATGGAGAAAGCTTTTGTAATTCATGTCAGCCTCTATTTTCTCTATTAAGATGTCCAGTTCCTCCTCTGAGGCAAAGAAGGGCAACATGAAGATATGGTAGGGAGAAAAGAGAGAGACAAAGCTTTGGAATAACTGCAGAGGGGAAGAGCGGACATCTCTAATTCTGGGACTTGAAAGCCTTTTGCTTTTGAAAACTGTCTCTTCTCCCATGCCATCTATCCAGCTGCAATTGGATCATCCAGGTTACAATTTTTACCCCACACAATATGAATGCTTTAACAATCGTAGATCATCCTCATAGGCCAGATGGTTAATCTATCTAGGACCCAACATCAGGTTTCATGCAGCCTCTTGCTCTGACTCCAGTAGGGTGAGCAATCACCCTCACACACAGGGCCTTGCACATTTCAGATGATGGAGCAACCTGAGTCATCCATGAATTCCATGTGTGCCTGTGGACACTGTCCCTGCTAGCCAGTCTTGCCTAGAACCTTGGTGACACTTGATGGACTCTGCATAGCTTGTGTCCACAATGGCGTACAGCTGTGGTGGGGAAGAGATGCCGTGTTACAATTTGACTTAACCATCTGAAGCCACCTCTCTTTGAGTATAAGAATTGTAAAATATATAAAAGCTTAGGGGACGTTAGTGCTGTGGGGTTTCAAGAGGATCAGTATATAAAGCCTGTTTTTATGTATACATATCCACCCAAGCTCAAAACCAATTGGGAAACAGATGCAGGATTCAGACAACCAGAGATTAAGGTGTCATATTTATTTCTCATCAAAGCCAGCCTGGAGATCATAGCAGAGTATATAATATGTGGACCTGCTTACGTTCCACCTCTGAATTAAACAGAATTACCCACCCAGTCACAGGCACAGACGGGTGCAAGTCGGCTCCCACCGTGGGTGTCTGATTCTTTAAACCTCATTGCTTGGAGGAGTGGGAAATGTGTGCTCCCTGTGGGCTGATCCCAAAAAGAAAGGAGGAAGGATGCTGCTGGGACACAGATATTCAATCCCTTTCCCAAATTCACAAACCAGATAAACCACTCCTCACCGGGAAGGAAATGGGGGAGTAGGGCTGCAGAGAAAGGTAGGGAGCATTACCTAATAGCTGTCCCTGTACAAGTAAACAAGAGGAAAGGGGGTGAGGGTCCCCTCCCCAACCTTGGCACTTTCTTTCCAGGTGAACGAGAGAAGCAGATGAAACTGTTTGCAGAAAGTCAGAGAAACAAACAGAGGGAGAGACAGAGACAGGAGCAGACCACAGGAGATATACAGAGAAAGTCCTGACAGCATTTGAGTCTGGTTCTAGTTGTTCCTCCTACTTGCAGATTTTTCCATTTTGCCGTATTCCATGAAAATCAACAAAATCCTCAAGCTCAGGTCTTGGCCTTGTTCATTTGGTGATGATATTTTCAATGCATTTTTCTGACAGCAGTCACTGGGTTGGACCATCATCGAATCACAGTACTGAATATTGGAGACTGTCTTAGCCTGGGTTCCTCATAAAGCAGAGCCTAAAACAAACTCTTAAGCTCAAGCACTTTAGAGAAGTGTGATTCAGGGAGCAGGAGTGAAGGACGGGGGAACAAAGCAGGGATGTGGAGAAAACCGATACAAAGATGTGTTCCTGGCTTCTCACTCACTCCCTTACTAATGAATTGCCTTGTGAAATAGGGCTGCCCAACCAGGCGAAAAAGCAGGAAAAGTATTTATCCATAGGCTCCTATCCATCAAAAGTTTGCCCCTGCCCTCACAGGTTGTTACATGCCGTGAGTCCCTGTGATGTCCCTGCCTCAAGGTCAACAGAGAAGCCTGAGACTGTGTGCTGAGGAGAAGTACTGTCTGGTTGTGTTTGCAGGAAAGTACTGCCTGCCCGGAACCGGTTGCCACAGCAGGAGCTGGAGTAAGAGACAGGTGAGGCCGAGAGAATCTGAAGTAGCACCCAAGAAGCATCAGATGTAAAGATCTTCATGATCAAATTGACTCAGTTGACTATTATAAGGAAGTAACATACTTATCTCTTTTAAAAATATACTGCACATCTCTATTTGGAAAGTTAATCTAAAAAACCCAACACATTCCTCATGCAGTTTTAAATAGAATCTTCTTCTCAGATTGGTTAAAGTAAAACCATTTGTAGATTATTATTGTAAATTATCTTGTCTTTAATAGTGTACCAGCCCCTCTCTCCATTCTCCCCACCTCTACTGTGCTAACTAGTTAAGCAAAGTTAGGTCTTTCTTGGCATCATTCAACATTTACCAAACAAGAAGAGTGTATCTAAAAACAAATAAACAAACCAAAAGATCCCTCTCCTTGACACAATTTATTAATTCTGTAAAATGTATAATAATAATACCGGTAGATTGCCATTTTAAGATCATCTCTTAACCTAATGGAAGCCCAAAAGAAAGCACATGCTGGAGATGTCCTAGTTGGGAAGGAGAGTATCTAGGTTTATCCTAGACAGATCCTCCCACAGCCTTAGCACCACAGCAACCATGGACTCTTGGTTAAATAGCTTTTCCTTTTGCTCCCCATCAGGTCTTAGTGGTTTCCTAAAGTTGCTCAACTTTGGGTAGACTTACCTACCGCTTTTGGCTCTGCAACAATTTTTAACCAATCTCTGTGTTAATTCTCCTCTATTTGAAATACTTCAAATGTTTGGGGTTTTTCCCCCCTGAATGGGCACTGACTGATATACATACACAGGCATGTGTGTGTGTATGTGTTATGTGTGTGTATGGTAGAGAAATATCCTTTTATTTCACTGGTCATATCAAACTGTTCGTTTGTATTGTCCTGTGTTTCAAATTTTTTCGATTAATAATACAGTTTGAAAATCTTTCTATATCAGCTCATAGGAGCTAGATACCTCGTTGATTTTAAGAGCTGAAAAAATATTCCCTTGGTTGAATATACCATCATTTATATAACCAAGACCCCACTGGTGACTATTCTGTTGATTCTAAGTTTTCCACTGTGCCAATGTTAGCAATTTCACCTCACTCTGGTGGGACTCCCACCCACACTCGGAGGAACTCCAACGAGGGGCCCCTGGGTGGGCCTCATACTCACAATCCATCCCTTCATTGGAGAGTTCTTTCCTGTTCAGGGTCGTGGATTTGAAAGGAAACTGAAGCTGAGCATTCAACATCACAAGTTTTATTCAATGGCCAAAGAATGGAGATGTGAGAACTAATTTCACAAATCAACTTCTCAGCTCTTGGGGCAATCAAGCAGCCATTATAAGGGTTCAAAGTAATGGAGGAATATTCGTAGCAATATGGGGAACTGGGCAGGCTTTTCTGGGAAATGGGGTTACCGTCCACTTTGGTCCGTAGTGGTTTGCTTTCAGTTGTTGTCATGGCAGTGGTAAACTGTCATGGTGTCATGGGTGTGTTCTATAATATGGTAATGTATTACAATGAGTGTATAATGAGCTGTGGGGCCTATGTGTGGTCAAGTCGGACTGTCATGTTGCCTTCAACCAGTTTTAACTGGTTTTGACCTATTTCTCAGCCATCTTCTCCTTCCTCTCTTTGTGATTTCCTATAAGCTAAAGCTAATATGTTAGGCTTGTTCTGAGCAGGTTGTGGTTAATGTCCTGTGGTGCTGGGGGCCAGGGTAACACCAACAGTTCTGCAATTAATAGACTTGACTGTATATATTTGCATACTTGCACAAGTAAATTTGTAGAATGACATGGAATTTCTGGCTTGCTCTAGTTTTTATAACTGTATTCAAGACCCAACCCCTGCCTGTGGCCTACTTCTGGTAATTGGGTCACAGATTTGATTTTCCATGTGGGAGTCTTGTCTTTCTTTTCCCAGTACTCCAATCCCTAAAGAAATGAGACTCTGCTCTTGTCATTGAGCCACAGTCTTGTATATTGGCTGATGGGCTGGTAGTTCCATACCTGAGACTAAAATCCTGCATCTGACCCTCCTTTCAAGTATCTTGCTATCTTGCCACCTGCTAACAGACGTCCCTGATATCTTCTGGGATCTTAAATATTTTCTATACCTGAATTTTGATTTTCATGCTTTGTCTGCCTATTGGGACCTGTTAAATGTTGAATCCCGCTGATGATATTTACGTCGACTATTATTTTTTGCTTTAATTTCTGTATACTGCTTTACCTGCTGAACTAGATTGTCTGTCTCTGCAAATGAACTTCTGGAAAACGTAGAATTACATATTATTCCTCTTCATAGCCTCAGGCCTGTCTCATGATAGGGGCTTGATACATGGTGTGAGGTACTTGTGTGTCATTGAGAATCATCAAAGATTAGAGGATGTAGCCTTTGTGAATGCGAAGGATATACTGTAATTAGATAAAGGAATTTAGTGTTAGGATAGAAAAAGGAAGCCGAGAGGAGTGCAGAGATAGAGTTTTTGCAATGCTGTGGGCCAAATAATTGAAATTGATGGTGTTCATATCATGATTTTAGTACTACAATCAAAGGAAAGGGTAGTTAAGCTGGTGGGGAGGATGGAGCATAAGAGTGTCTGTGGTTTGGTAGGAAGGTAATAGAACCTCTTGGTACTGGGGAGCAGTTTGAAAAACACCTGCTCTGAAACACTGAGGTCGGCTACTGTTCCTGCTGTGCGCCATGCCAGAAACCTGAGTGACACTGTCTGCAGAATCTAGGAAGCAGGAGGAAGAGTCAAAACCTCAGAGTTAAAAGTTATAAAAATCATGGACTATTAGGTGAGACCACATACACACACACGCACGCGCGCGCGCACACACACACACACACGCACCCCTCTAAAACAAAAACAGGAGGAATTTACAAGCATCTTGCTAAAACTGCAGAAGAAGAAAATCCTTAAATGTTTCTACTTAGCAAAGGGTGGTAATTACAAAAAGCAGACCACCAATTATAGCCAATGTCATGTGTGGAGTATCATTGTTAACTGTCTTTATGTTGTAAAATGCTTGCATTATTTTAGGGAATATAAAATATTTATGAGGACTTTTATACATTTACTCCCAATTTCAGTCCTTATAATCTTATTTTTACCACAAAATCTTAAAGTTGTTAACTGAAAATTCTCCTGCCAGTGGAGTTTTTCAGGGCTTCCTCTAATTCCCGCAGTCAGAAGGGTCTGATACACAGGTCATTTCCATGTGACCCCCTCCGTTCCAGCAGTGGAGAAACCCCCATTGCAGTGGATCCCTCTCTTGCTTTGAATCTCTCTGATTCTTCTGCAACCAGCAAGAGAAAACTCTCTGCTTTTAAAGGGCTCATGTGATTAGGATAGGCTAACCTGGATAATCTTCCTATCTTACTGTCACTTGATTAGTAATCTTAATTCCATCTGCCATTTTAGAATTCTGCCTACCACAGGCAGAATCCTGGGAAATGATGCTGAATAAGCAGCTGTTCTGGATGACTTATTTTGAAGGGATGTTGACCACCCAATGAGCTTCTAAAGGAAAGCAGACTAGATGATAAAGGACTAGAAAACCACATAAAATAAAGTCTGTTACTTAAGCAAAACTGAGGTGTTTTGCCTCAAGAAGAGGAAACAAAGTCAAATTTTGAAAGGCTGTCAAAAAGGATAGATTGGCTTTATCTGTGTAGCAACTGACTGTGGGTGGAAGCCACAGGCAGAAGCAGGGAGGTGCAATAAGGAAGAATTTGTACTCTCTGCATTCCTTGTATTTTTAAAAATGGCTCTTAAAAAATATTGATTCTGGGACCTCACCCTGATCTGTGGATCCAGAGTCATCAAGAGTAAAGCAAATAATCTTTAACCCAGAGTCAAAATTACCTCTTCTTTTCATGCGTCTTCCTGTTATTTTATACTTGTGTATCTGTCCTACCATCATCACTAACACTGCTTTATTCTTTTGGGTTTCTCTTAAAGGGGACTCAAATCACACCCAAGGCAGACTTTCTAGAGCCTCTTTGAGATAAACTGATATGAAATATTATTTGGATATAAAAAAGATTAAGTAACTGGGGCTGCATTTTTTTGTTCAGCCACCAAAATGGGAGATCATAGACACGTGCTATAACATGGGTGAATCTTGAAGATGTTATGTTAAGTGAAATGAGCCAGTCACAAAAGGACAAAAACAGGATGATTCCACTTGTATGAAGTAGCTAGAATAGTTGAATTCATAGAGGCAGAAAGTAGACCGGTGACTGACAGGGGCTGGGTGGATGGGGGAATGAGGACTCGTTGTTTAATGGGTACAGAGTTTCAGTTTTGCAAGATGAAAAGACTTCTGTGGATAGACAGTGGTAATGGTTGCACAACCATGTGAATGTACTTAATGCCACTGATCTGTACATTTAAACATGGTTAGGATGGTAAATTTTATGTTATATATATTTTACCACAATTAAAAAAAAATTTTAAGGAAGATTGTATCAGTGAAAATGTATGAGAGTTCCTTAGCAAATTTCTTTCCCTACTGTATCCTCATACAACTAAAACACTCTCATAGAAAAAATTTTCCCAACTCAATTTAATGATTTTAAGAGCCCAGAGCTTCAGTCATAGGCTGGCCATGTGTTGGAAAGAAGCATAGCTCTCTGAATATAGTATATTTTAATAAATTTGTTTGTTTCATTGTATTCATCTGGTATAGATTGTTAAACAACCACTTGACCAGATTGTAATATAGAAAGAAAATACAACCACCAGAGCTTGTTTCCAATAGGCAAGTCTTCAGAGTGATAATACGTCATCTATAACAGGACCTCTTCTTCCTGTGAAATAAATGTACAAATAAATAAATATCAGAGTACCAAATTCCACCTACCTCCACATTCATGTGTAGGTGCTGAAATTGCCGTGTTCTAAATATAGACAGAGCAAGAGCTGACTGTCAAACGTGATCAAGTCCCATCTAGAAACAAATGCTGTTGCACCTACAGTCCTATCATTTTGTATTTTATAGTCTATTTCTAAACTATAGATTAATCTCATTTTTTTCAATCATTTCTCCCTTAAATTTTCATATACAATACAGATTTTAAAATTTCTACCCCTGAAACACTTTTTAAATTTAACATTAACATAGTATTTGACCTTTCATTCTTTCAGAAGCCATCCAATACATAATTACGCGTCCTGAAATTCCCCTTGCCCTGCTTCCCATGCTCATCTTTATAACACTCAGAGGGTTTTTTTCAAAGAATTTCATCTCACTGGGTTATATATTTTCTATAATAGCCACTGTTTTTTCTGATAGTAACAAAATAGCACTAGCATTTTATTGCAACTAATGAACAGATCTGATAATGAGAATACGTAAAATTTTGCACTCTTCCCTGGGGAATCTAGAAGTAAAATATCTATTAAAAGCCCATTAAAAATTTACATACGGGACTGCCCATGGCCGAGTGGTTAAGTTCACGTGCTCTGCTTTGGCGGCCCGAGATTTCACCAGCTCGGATCCTGTGTGTGGACGTGGCACCTCTCATCAGGCCATGCTGAGGCGGCATCCCACATGCCACAACGAAAGGCACTCACAACTAGAATATACAACTATGTACTGAGGGGCTTTGCGGGGAAGAAGAAGAAAAAAGAAATTTCAAATAACTATTAATCTGATATCTGCTATGTAGCTGTAACATGCAGGAGAATAGTCACACTAAAAAATTTACATAAAATCATATATATATGATGATGACACTTGACACTTGTTTGTTTGTTTCTGAGGCGGGGATTCAGAGCCAGACATTTTCTGATTAATCACTTGGACGTATGCCTAACTCAGTTATAGAGGCTGATGAGTCTCCATCGTTAAGTCAGAAAGACTGGCTTCTAGGAGTTACATGTGATATTGTGGTTAATTGCAAAATGCTAACAGCATTACAGAAGGCATCCCCTTCTTGTGCTTGATCTGTCGGCACCCATGGGTCCGCATTGTGGGTTTTGAGGCAACAGCCTTCACTGCTTCTCCAACATCATCATGAGGCTAGCTGTATTTGGCTGTTATCTCTGTTGGGTGTTTCATCACCATGACTCTGCAAGTGAATGTGTGTACATGATACAAAATTAGTCCAGGCTTGAGGCACTTGAGAATGTTCTGTTCACTGACCACAAATTTTAATGAAGCATATAATCTGAACTTGGGTTCTCTTCAATGATTTGACTACTCAAAATTGTTTACCTTTGTGGAAAATTGTCAGCAGTTACAATCCAATAGTTTTTTCTTATTTTTTCCCCTTGGCTATATGCCTAAGCTACTGATTTTCTTTTCAGCTCACATTGATGACCATAATATCATAGTCTAGTTATTGCCTGCCTGATTGTGGCATGCTTTAAAAGGAAATTCTTCTTTTTAATATATTCTAAATGCTACTAAGTATAACTTTTTTCATTACATTATTTTATTTCCAAAAATATATGCAAAGTTATCTTCCTCTTTTTTAAGAAAACAAACTGTTCTTTATTTCAAAAGTATTGCCATATGTTAAAACTAAAGCATTCTCTCTTTTTTTGAGGAAGATTAGCCCTGAGCTAGTATCTGACACCAATTCTCCTCTTTTTCCTGAGGAAGACTGGCCCTGAGCTAACATCTGTGTCCATCTTCCTCTACTTTATTTGTGAGACTCCTGCCACAGCATAGCTTGACTAGTGGTGTGTAGGTCTGCACCCAGGATCTGAACCAGTGAACCCTGGGCCTCTGAAGCAGAACGTGCAAATTTAACCGCTGTGCTACCAAGCTGGCCCACATTCTTTTTTTCTTAATTAATCCATATGAATAAGAAATTACATTATGGTCTTGTTAAAGGGAAGAGGTTTGTATTAATAAATTTCATAGGGGAAAGGTAAAAGGGATCACTTGGAAGCATGTTAAACTGCTAACACAGCATTATGTGTATTATAGTATTTACATTTCATACTTGACAACTCAGCCCAATAAGCTTGGTTGGATAACACAGCTAGAGTTTAACATAAGAAATAGAGTAGGTTGGCATTTCTCAAACTGTGTTCTATAGGATCCTGATTCCATAACATGTGCATAGCCATTATGCCTCAAAGGGTTCTTTTATCCAAAAAACTTGGGAGACAGTGGTTTAAACAAAGTTAAATAAGCTTAGTTACTGTATAACTTTTAAGTATACAGTATAATCTTTAAAAGCCAATGTGCATTACAAATCTTCAGGAAGATTGTATCAATGAAAAGGTATGAGAGTTCCTTAGCAAATTTCTTTCCCTACTGTATCCTTATGCAACTAAACACTTTCATAAAAACATTTTTTCCCAACTCAATTAATGATTTTAAGAGCCCAGAGCTTTAGTCACAGGCTGGCCGTGTGTGGCCACACACCTGTTCATCTAAGAGTCAGATAGAACGAACAGCATTTCCAGCATATGTTTGTGCTTGTTTCCTAACATCTATAAAATGCTCTTTGAGAAATACTGGAATATCAGATGAGTTCTTGACCTAGAGAATATTCTGGCATGGTATACAGTTAGTTGAAGTACTGTCCTAAAATATTTCAGTGTCTTTCTAGGAGCCACATTGAAAAACTTCATAAAAAGTCTTATGGTCCTAAACTGGCCATTTCATTGGTTAGCTTCATATTATTATTTACACAAAGACAGGTGAGATATGAGGTTATGTGGCCCCTTTGGGAGCTGGAACACAAAGTGAGTAGACAACAATCCCTGAGAACAGCTGCTGCCAGGAGACTGTCTAACAATACCACACAGTAGATGTCATTGTGATGCCTTAATGGAGAATTTGTTTTCAGCTTGGACCAAATGGAGAGTTTAAATACCCTCTCCACCAAGACAAGATGCACACACCAGTGAAGGCAGGAAGCCCTGGTGGAAGGGATATAAGAGGGAGGAAGTCTGCAGGTATGTCTTTTCTCCTCCTTCTGTTCACATGATGCTGACCCGTGGCTGGGAAATGCAGCAGCCACATGGTGATCACGAGATATGTGAAGACAAAAACTGACGGGCTAAGAATGGCAGGGCAAGAAGACAGAAAGTGTAGGTCCCTGACAGCCTCCTAGAGCCACTGCAGTGGCCCTGGACTGCTGTGTCTGAAAGTTTTGTTATAAGACACAAATGAAATCCTCTTTGTCTAAGCTACTATTAGTCAGGCTTCATGTTATTTGCAGCTGGAACACCTTCTCAACCAAACCAATACTCTGTCTTGGCTGGGAAAGGACCACTGTGGAAATAATACATCTGTATAGTACGTAAGCCGAAAGTCAGACGAGTCTGTGCATATTTGACAAAATGTACAATGAACCTTCCAGATGCACAGTTTCCTGAGTTCTGGAAAGCCTCTTGGGAGAAACTCATCCTGTGGAAAGCAGATGCTAGACATTGTAAGAGGCTGACTCAGTAAGAAAGCTTTGGTTGTTGGAGGAGGAGGGAATATTATGGAAACAGCATTGATATTCAAATAACCTCAAATACTGATATTCAAATTTGTTTCCCGATGCAGAACTAACTCATTGGACTTATATTGGGTTATTAAAAGGAGGATATCTGTAGAAGAAAAAACTGAAGGAGATGCTTACCTCTGTGTAACCTCACAGCACAAGCTTGGTTCCCCCACTTCAAGAGTGTAACACATAAGAGACACCCTTGCCTGCTTTGGAACACAACGCTGCGATGCTTTGACATCTCAAAAGCTCTGGAGCACAGTCAGCTGCTTCAGGAAGTGCTCATGCTCCAGTTGCTGGCAGATGCCAGGTGTGAGGTGGTGGTACCTAGTGAAGAGAGGAAATTTGTTTGCAGGAACATCTAAGATATTGTCTGGGGACTGCCAGAAGTATTTGGAGGAGTCTTTGCAGGGGGACTCAGAGGTAAGCTAGATGGGGCAAAAGTCCGTTTATCCAAAGGAATTTGGTAAATGCTATTAACATAACCCCATCTATACATATAAGCGGGTGAAGCCTAAGGCGATTTGTGTTACAGAATGTGCAGAAGTGTTAGCCACACACTCAACTTTATTCCTTCATTTCAGCCTCCTCAGGGAGGGTCTCTTCAGGGCAGAGGGCCACAACACTTAGCTGGAGGAGTGACAGGATTACAAACGTCATCTTCCTCTCTCTTTTCTCTATGCTTTCTCTGTTGCAGAATAAGGCATGGGCTGTGTGTTCCATCTTAGGCAACATCCTCGATTCTGGAATTTTAAGAGGAAATAGGGTAAGGCCGGAGAGAATGAAATTTAGAAGGTGGCTGCTTAGAGCTGGCCACAGTCTTGGGAAGAAGATGCGCTGAATGTTAAGGCGTCTGTGTTCTTCAGCTAGTTCAACGGGAAAGAAAGCAGACAAAGATGCAGGGGAAAAGAACGCTAGGAGAGTGTGCTCACAGCTGGAATAATTCCCTATATTTTATTTCTTGTAAAACATAGCATAGCAATAGACAACAGGCAGGATTCAGATTCACCTAAGATGGGGAAACTCGATAATACATCCTCAGAAACTACATGGGGGCAGCAATGATATGCTTTCATTTCTCCCTCCTTCCAGGTATGCGTGCAGACATACACACACACACACACACACACAGCAGCTATCCCTGACCATTTTTCTGCCCTACTTAGTAGTTGAGCTTCTTTAAAAAGACGGAGGGGACAGAATTTGGGAGGAGGGCAAAGAGATATAGAGAGAGAAGCCCACAGACTAGATTTTTCGTCCTGCATTTGCTAGCCATCTAATCGTGGATAAGCCATATCCTGCCTTTAATTCTTAGTTTCATCATTTGTAAAATACTGCACTATCTACCTCACAAGCCTATTGTGAGAAAAAGAAAAGATATATCCACAATAAAGCACTTTGTAAACAATGCAGTGCTACATGGATATTCCTTATTTGTGTCATATGTGCAGAATATGGTGGCATCTGAACACAGAGTGCAGAAGAGGCCAGAACTTGGAGTACTGAGGGGTAATTCTAGCAGGTATCCTGATCAAAAAGACTGAAGCTGATGCCAGAGAAATACACAAGATTGGAAGGATTAGCTGGATATTGAGAATCAGGAAGGCTAAACATTGAGTACAGAGCAGGAATGGTCAGGTGTATTTCAAATGTCTTCAGTAGACTGGACTCATTCCTTCTTTTATTGCACAAAATTGTATTGGCCCAACAAAAGGAAAAGTATTGTATGATTCTACTTATATGAGGTACCAAGAATAGGCAAATTCATAGAGACAGAAAGTGGAATCGTGGCTACCGGGGGCTGGGAGAGGGGCATGGGGAGTGATTGTTTAATGGGTACAGATTTCCTGTTTGGAATGATGAAAAAGTTCTGGAAATGGATAGTAATGATGGTTGTACAACATTGTGAATATAATTGACACTGCACTGTATGCTTAACAATGGTTAAAGTGGTAAATTTTTTTTTTTTTTAACGATTTTATTTTTTATTTTATTTTTTTTTCCTTTTTCTCCCCAAAGCCCCCCGGTACATAGTTGTGTATTCTTCGTTGTGGGTTCTTCTAGTTGTGGCATGTGGGACACTGCCTCAGCGTGGTCCGATGAGCAGTGCCATGTCCGCGCCCAGGATTCGAACCAACGAAACACTGGGCCGCCTGCAGCGGAGCCCGCGAACTTAACCACTCGGCCACGGGGCCAGCCCCTAAAGTGGTAAATTTTATGTTATGCATATTTTACCACAAAAAAATTATTGGTCCAGAATTCAAAGAGTTCTAACATGGAAAAGCAGTAATAGCATGGTAGTTACAAGCCAAGGCTGTGGAAATACACAGACGGGTTGAAAACAAGACTGTTTCACCTAATAGCTCTGTGAGGGCCTTATCAAAGCTGTGTGTTAATATCTATAAAATGGGGATAATAACAGATTCTGCCTCACAAAGTTGTTTGAGGGTTAACTGAGATAACGTAGAAAAGTACTTAGCAGAGTGCCTAGAACACAATAGGCACTCAATAAAAGTTCACTGGTAAAGACAGTAGTAGTGAACAGAAAGCCCAGCTCACACTTGTGTGCTGTGTGTGAGCAGAAAAGGCTCATGAGTCTGGGCTTGCTCCAGGTGAAGAGGAAGAGTTTAAAATGGGCAAATTAATCATAGCGAGAGCAGCAGGGATAGGCTTCATAAGATGCTCCTTGAGAAGGGAATGGAAAGAGAGGATGGCTGAGGATTGGGGCTGGGAGTCAAGGATAATAGTAATTTGCTCCTAAGTAGGAGGATTTAAGTTGCTAAAAGATAGGGTGGGCCTCCTTGTCCCATTTCTTCTGCTCTTGTCCTTTGGACATTGTTGAATACTTTATGGAAGAAAGAAAGGAAGGAAGGAAGGAAGGGAGGCAGGAAGGGAAGAAGTCATCATAAGGTTTCCTGCCTTGGATTCTGTTTAACACACATAGGACATGCTCACATGTTTGACAAAGTTTCCCAGCTCCACTAAGACAGGAGCCCTGCCAGCAGGGTGGCTCCACTCTATTTGATTTTAGTTTCTCTGAAAACACCCGTAGGCCGTGAAAACCTTTTTCTGTTGCAGGAAGGCAACTGTAGCTAATGAGGAGAACTTGGTTTAAGAAACGGAAATGAATTTAGGACTTTTAGTATTTTTTAATTTTTCCCCCAGAAATAAAATGAAATCTGAGCTTCTGATTTCCCTCCAGTCCACTAAATGATAGCTTTCCTTTTTCTCCTATCTGATTTGTATCTCTAGAACCTACATACAATCCCCAGTTTTGGAAGACACTGACTTGCTAAACAGGAAGAATGAAAAGAGCCACACTTCTCCCAGCATTCTCCTGGGAGCTCCAGCCACCATGTCTTGCTCAGTCAATGGAGGTGTCCCTGTTTAACTTTTGAGGAACAGCCAAACTGTTTTCCAAAGTGATTGCATCATTTTACATTTCTGTCAGCAATGTAAGAAAGTTCTAATTTCTCCACATCCTTGCTAGGACTTATTATTGTTGTCTTTTTCATTGTAGCCATCTTTGAAGTGTGAGATGGTATCTCATTGTGGTTTTGATTTACATTTCCCTAATGGCTAGTGATGTTGAGTATCTTCTCGTGTCTTTATTGGACTTTAACATATTTTCTTTAAAGAAATGTCTATCCAAATTCTTCACCTATTTTGTAATTGGATTATTTGTTTGGTTTTTATCATTAAGTTGTAAGAGTTCTTCATATGTTCTGGATACAAGTCTCATGTTGGCTATATGATTTGCAAATATATTCTCCCTTTCTGTGAGTTGTCTTCTCACTTTCTGGAAGGTGTCTTGTGAAGCAAAAGTTGAGTACAACAGCAAAGTAAACCATCAACAAAATGAAAAGATAACCTATGGAATGGGAGAAAATATTTGCAAGTCATATATCTGATAAGGGGTTAATATCCAAAATATATAAAGAATTCACACAACTCAATAGCAAAAAACTAAGCAATCTGATTTGACAATGGCAGAGGATTTGAATAGACATTTTTCCAAAGAAGACACAGGTGGGCAACAGATACATGAAAAGGTGCTCAACATCACTAATCAACAGGAAAATGCAAATCAAAACCACAATGAGATATCACTTTATACCTGTGAAAATGGCTGTTATCAAAAAGACAAGAAATAACAAGTGTTGGCAAGGATGTGGAGAAAAGGGAACACTTGTACTCTGTTGGTGTGAATGTAAACTGACACAGCCAGTATGGAAAACAGTATGGAAGTTTCTCTAAAAATTGAAAACAGAACTACCATATGATTCAGCAATTCTGTTTCTGGGTGTTTATCTGGAGGAAACTAAAACACTAACTCAAAAAGATATATGCCATCCCCCCGCAATGTTCATTGCAGCATTATTTACAATAGCTAAGACATGGAAACAACCTAATTGTCCATAGAGATGAATGGATAAAGAAAATGTGATATATATATATCCCATGGCATTCCATGCCATACAAAAAGAAGGAAATTTTTCCATTTGCGACAACACAGATGGACCATGAGGGCATTATGGTAAGTGAAATAAGCCAGACAGAATAAGACAAATACCATATGATCACGCTTATATGTGGAATCTAAAAACAAAACAGAACAAAACTGAAATCATAGATACTGAGAACAGATTGGTGGTTGCCAGAGGGGGTGGAGGTGGAAGTGGACAAAATGGATGAAGGGGGTCAAAAGCACAAACTTCTAGTTACAGAATAAATAAGCCCTCGGGATGTAATGTACAGCATGGTGACTATAGTTAATAATACTGTATTGCATATTAGAAAGTTCCTAAGAGGAGATCTTAACAGTTCTCATCACAAGAGAAAACTTTGTAACTATGTGTAGTCATGGATGTTAACTAGACATTTTGTGGTGATCATTTTGCAACATATACGTATATTGAATCATTATGTTGTACACTTGAAACTAATATGTTATATGTCAATTATATCTCAATAAAAAATAAAAAAATTTTTAATAGAAAGAAAATTGAGTATAACATCACCTTTAAGAGTATCATTCATGAATTAAGTGAGGTGGAGAAAGAACTGGAAACCATAAAGAATGGCTGAAGGAGGTGTCAATGTTTAACCTGGAAAGGAGAAAAGTAGGGAGATTGTGCCTCAATCTGGGTACATAAAGGGCTGCCATGTAGAACGAAGAGCAGAACTAGTATGAGTTACTCCAAAAGAGAAAATTGATACCAAAGATGGAAGCAGTAGAGCAGATTCAGATTCAAATTACGTGACTTCTTTAAACTTCGAATTGTTTACAATGAGCTGTCACAAGAGCTCTCTGCAATGGAGGTGTTCAAGCAAAAACTAAATGGTCACATCTCAACAACATGGTTGGAGAGAATTCAGCATACTTTGGGAAGTTAAACTAGATAACCTCCTGTCTAAATTCTTTGATTCTACTAAAGTACACATTTTCAAATTATAAATGATAATATTGGTCAACATAAAAGGATTTTTCACTTTACCAAGATGTGTGAGAATTTTGAATAGCCATGTTAAAGTTATATTAAAAAGTAGCCACTCCAAAAAGAAAAAAGTCATTTGGTAGAAAGCATTCCAGAAATCCTGCTCAAAACTTTAAAAGTTTGAAGGTTTTAGCATCCCAGTAAAAACAATGTTATATAATTAAGAATTGTTTCATAGTATGATAGTTTCCGTCATGTGTTAATAAATAACTCTGACAAAAAATAAACACAAATTCTGCCCATTTAACTTCATTTTTTTCTCTTTCAGTCATAGAGGTCAGATTCAAATATCTTCCCAGAGCAATATTACTCCATTCTCCTTCTGTGGTCATGACAGGTAGAAGGAAATTGCTAAATTGTTCACAGAGCATAACAGCCAGAGAATAAAAGTTCTAGAAAATACTGGTTAAAATATTTCCTGGCCCATGGTACAGAGAATTTTAAAAAAAATTCCTTTAGACACAGAGCTTAGTATAAAGAGCTTGAAGCACAGAAAAGGTCAGTAAAGTCATTGTTCATTTTCCTTGGAAAAGATACAAAGCCCAGAAATAAAGTCCAGGAGAAAATTGAGCATGAAAAAGAAATCCAGGGATAATTATTTGTACTGCTATAAAGCAGGCTTAGCAACAACCACTCAGTCACTTGCCCAGGGCAGCTGAGAATTTGTACCAGATGAAGGAATAATAAAGAATTCTGACTATTTTACTCTCATGGGAAGGGTTGACTGGTTGAAACAAAATCAGAAATTGGTAAATGTTTTAAATTTATTTTCATTTTTGAATAGGAAAGATGTGAGGGCAGGAAAAATAAAAATCCCAGAGGGACTTAAGAAAGCAAAGAAGATAACAACTTTTAAAAAACAAAAAACAGTGTGAGGTTCTAGAGAGTAGACCGTTTCCAGGGTATAAACAAAGGAGAGTCACCATCGCTGTTAAAATGCAACAACCACCACCACCAGATGGGGAGGGTAAAATAAAGAAGTTACCAAGAAAAGTCAGCATAGTAACACAAAAGCAATTAAAAATAAGAGACAAATGCAACAGGACTCATAGCAAATTCACCGGAGGGCAAAGGATAAGGCTTACTTATATGTAAGAAAAGATTTGTTGTGCGAAATGTTGACTGTGAGGGGGAAGCCCAGACAGCAGGAGTTACATGAACCAAAGAGGAGCAGAAACTGCATTCAAAAAGTTTAGAATTAGGAGGACAAATGATTTTAAACTTAAATTTCTTTTAAATAATTAAGATGCTAGAAAAAAATCTGCTCATGTAAGTTTTTCAACAAAAAGTCCTGTCATAAAATGGGTGAGAGTCATAAATACATCTTAGGAGAAAATGTGTACTTTTTTTTTTACCAGCACAGACTCTCAGATTCCCCATAAAACTTAACCGCAGTCTCGTTTAAACAAAGAATGAGCTTCGTGGTAACACTAAAGGCAGCTAGTGGTGAGGGAGTTCTATGGTACTGCTCTTTAAAGAACTGACTCCCACACATAAAGCATTAAATTATTTTAGCCTCCTAAGATGCCCTTCTACATTAAACTCAATTGTTTAATTGGAAATGATGACCCAACAGCTACATGGCGTTGAAAGGCAGGGAGCAGAGGCAGTTGTGGAATAGTGAAAAGAAAACCTAATTAACTTCTAGAAGGGTGCCTCAGTGAGATAAATCTATCCATCTTTTGGGTTTTCATAGTGCAAATCCATTGGATTGCAACCCAGTATTGATGGTATAACTCGCCTTTGGATTTATTACCAGGAACAAGGCTCCTCAGAGTGAACCTAGCTCTTTCTGAGGGGCCCCAAGGAGCTGCCTATGTGAACCCAGGATCTGGTCCCTCTGGTCCTCCATTCCAACTTCTTTGTCAAGCTGCCACACTGCTGCTGCAGAGGTCAAGGCTCTACTGAGATGTCCTCACTCTGCCCTCCCAAGTGGTGGACAGCTTCCCCTTATTTCCCCCACAAACTTGTTGATACCAGCATGTGACATTTACTGAGATTTTCTGACATTTAAGGGATATTCGAAAGAAAGTATGATGCTGAGAATAACGTGTGACAGGTCCAGACACATTCTATGGCCTCTTAGACTCACCACTCCCAACCTCTCTTGTGGTTTGCCTCCTTGTGGCAGCATGTGTCAGTTGGGTCCTTTGGGAAGCAGATGTAGACATAGAGTTGGGAGTGCAAAAGGTTTATTGGGGAATAAGACCTGTGGGAAGAAAAGAGAGGCACTGGAATTGGGTAGCAGAGCCATCAGACCAAGATGCAGATCTGACGAAGTCCCTCTTATCCAAAGGGAGCTCCAGAGCAAAGACTGCCTTTGCTGAGGTGGACCTGAAGGAGTTAACAGCTGGAAGCTGACAGCTAACTTTGCTCCTTATAGCTGAGCAATGAGTCTTTCTTGAAGGGTTCCCTGAGCAGCACACATGCCTGTGTCTGCCACACAGCTCAACACCTCTAGGTACCCACTCCAAATCACCAGAAGTGCCTCTGCATCACTTTGCCTCCCATTCTAGCCAAACTGACTCCTTGCCCCAGAGAGGAGAAAAAGTCTCAGGTCTGATTCCTATATCCTCATGTCCTGCCCCAAGACAGACCTCTCCCCCACAGGACTGACAATGGGAATGTCTATTCCACTCATAGGAAACCCTATTGCCACCCACAAGAGTGTGGCCTAGCATATGGCCCTAATAAGACAGTCACACAAAAGTCTAATATTAGTATATTCCCCAAATATGGGTTATTCTATTTTGAAGAGCACCACATGGGGCATATTAACAGCTAATCCAAATGGCATTGTGCCAATCAGTAAAGATCTTGTCAATCTCTTCAAGTGTTCTGTAATCTTGGAATCCAGTTGCATCCAGGGGCACCTTACTAAAAGAACAATATATGAAAAAAAAAGTGCTTTGAGACTCACTTCCTATATAAATGCAAGAAATTATCTATATAGTGCCAAATATTTATGGATGTGTCAAAACATTCTTGAATGAATTTCTCAGTTTCCTTCTAAATATAACTATCATGTACTTTCAAATAGTGAGTAATCAGCAGGAAGAAGCCAAAGTTTAAGAGAGCATTTAAAGCATTTTCTGGTTTTCCTCTTCATAGTATGTACTTAATATGGTTAACCCTGAGCTCAAATCCAGTTTTTTCCCCAAAAGCTAATTGTGCTACATTTATTTGGAACTGAAAACATATCTCCCATTGAAACAAGCTATAAATGCTGTTTCCTTTCCTGGGAGAACCCACAAAAGGCAAAGTATCTGGAACTGTAAGGACTTACTTTTTCTTCTATTATAAAATATAATTAGTCATCTTATGCACATCAAAACATTTTGAAACAGACAGATCATTCACAATAAAATTCAACATGGCTACTTAACAGTATAAAGAAGCCAGAAAATGGGAACAGAAATTCAAAAAGGAGGAAGAGACAAGAGATTTGGAGGGTGGGTGTGAGGAGAAAGGCTGGACAAATTTTCTCCCTCCTCTGTTCTGATTTTGATTTTTCTTGGTTTTCATCATTTCTTAATTTCTCCAGCCCCTCTGAACTACCTTGCAAGCACAAACCCATGCTGAGGGGGATGACGGGAGGGGCGGTAATGGAATTTCCCTTCCTCTCCCTCTTTCCTTATCCCCTCTTCCTCCAGTTCCATCTCTCATCTCTATTTCTTTCTCTTCATTCTCCTCCATCTTCTCACTCCCTTCCTCTCAAAAGCCTTCTCTATTCTTCTTCCTCCCTGAGCTTCATGCCCCCATCACTCCTCACATTGCAAAAACTTTAAATTTTAAATTTAAATTAATCTTTCCACCTTTAAATTTCTCTCTAGTTTATCTTTCTTTTGCATCCCACAGCCATTGCCTGGATCAGGCTCTCTTCATCTCTCCCCTGCAGCCCATGTGATTTTCCGTGTCTCTGCTTTTATGCTTCTTATCCATCCTCCATCTTGTAAGTAAGACAAATTTCATCACGTTGCTCTCCCATTTACGGACCCCAGTACTTTGGGGTTCAAACCTAAACTCCTTATATCTGGCTCATGTCTATCTCTTGAGCCTCATCTCCTTGCCACGCCTCCATCCATTTTAGCTGTCTGATTGCTTCTGGACCCTCAGGCTGGATTGGGCAGGGCCCCCTCAGTGTATACCTCTAACTTAGCATCTTCAGTTAATTCCTTCTGTTTCTCCTACTAGACTGTAAGCACCTTTGGGTCTAAGACACTAGGTCTTTTAACTGTAGTACAGTATTGCAGAGTTAAGTCCACTCCATTACCACTTTCAGGCACAGTAACAAGTAGACTGAGGCCCTGGAACAAGGTAACAAGTGACCAGGAGTGGCGAGGGATAAGAAATGGCAATACATGTGAGAGAGATGTGTCACTCTGAGTGGCAGAGGATCTGCATTAGCATGAGGGAAAGGGATCCTGAGGGAAAGAGGGAAACTCTCAACAGCTGATGCAAGAGGCGGCCACTTTGACAGCAGCCCACTAGAGCAAGGCAAGGAACGTGGGCTAAACCGGGCACAAGCAAGCCAGGAACTTGCTGTGCTCTTGTTGTAATATATGACAACATAAACAAAAGCGAATACTAAAAATCAGTATCACGGCTCTACTGCTTTAATCTTATGAGCTCCATTGAAAACGAATGCTAAATATGTAACTTGCTTTAAAAATTATTTGAAATACAGTAATTCTTGTGAAAAAAACTTCCTATGATACTTTTCTAAATCAAATATAAACAAATATCTATATATCTATCTATAGATACATATCTATATGTATTATATAGATAAATAGATATAAAGTACATTCTGAAACAAACCCTGCTAAATAGTGCATAATAAGATGTATTAGTTAAGACTCCCTTTTGCATTGGGAGGCCCTCTTTCAATCTACTAAGCTTTTCCTCCAAGGCAAATCTTGTCCTTAAAAATAGCACTTTGACAAGAGCAACAAACCTAGCCCAAGATTCCTGGTAACAGGAACATATGTTTAAGAATTTTTCTTCCTTAGGAGTTGGGAGTGGTCATGCATTAACTATGTCAGGCCACAAGGGAAACACTAATTTACTAACTCTGGAGTGGAAGTTCTTTTTGTTTTTCTAGCCAAACCTGCTGACCCACAGAAACAACAAACAACAACAAAATCAATCAAGATCTACAAAATATGTAATTTAATATGAGCTTTAAAAAGAGAAATAGAAAGCGTTCCATTTCATGCTTTAGTACAATAAATATTTAATAAATACAGCAAACAAAAATATACTTTCATTTTTTCTTTGGGTGATGGGGAAGGCAGAGGATAAGGAACAATGAGGAAGGAAATAGGATTGGAAACAAAATGAGAGGGAAAGATCTCCAGACAGATAGCCACAGACAACTCAATATACAAATGCAAAGACAGAGAAAGACAAAAGCAGAGCCCAGAAAGGTAGAAGGATTAAGCTTTGCTGGTTGATGTACATGAGGTATGAGAAGAGAAAGATATTGCAAAGGACCCAGAGGTTTCAAATCTCAGTAAAGGGTGGTCCCACTAACCCAAATGAGGAACACCAAGAGAGGAACGAGATAGGGGAAAGAAGGGACACCAAGCTCCGTCTTGAACCTATTGTGTTTCAAGGACCTGTAGCAGAACCAGGTGGAAGTTCTTACTCAATAGTTGGAAAGACAAGACTCAGAGCTAGGGACTTAAATGCGGAGTTCACCCCATCAGGGATGGCAATGACAGCTGTGAGACTGAAAGGAAGGAAGTGCTAGGTGGAGAGTGGAGAAAGAAGAGTCCAAAAGAGAACGCCAAAGAATGACTTCATTAGACTATTGTAATAACTTTTTTTAGTGAAAGCAACATGATTGAATACTTTGCATTATTTTGCAATATTTTGGTGGGACATTTTGTGATACATTGATCTAAATGACTATTTCTAATTTGACTTATAGCTATACTTTGTTTTAGTGGTAAAGTATCTCACAAAGATGCACAGAATCAAAGGGAAGAAGTGCATCACTGGCAGCACTTACTAAATAATGACACTCATTTTTCTATCCTATGCATTAATTATGTAAAAGATTTTGTTGAAATCCACATGGCCAATTTCTGTCTTCCCTGATACCAATTGCGGTTGTTCTTGCAAATTAATTGAAAAGTGTTACATTTTTAAATTTTTAACAAATGTGTTCAAAGTCCACTGAGACTCTTCATTTGGTAAACTTTTAAATTGGTTAGGAAATTGTATTTCCAAGTTTTCTCCATGTTTTCCAGGTGTGTAGATATGAAAGTTTTAGTAAGTGTCATGTTTACATTGATTAGGCAACAACATCGCTTGACAATGGAAACATTGCCAAACTTCTGTTTGCAAAATGCTCTTTCCGTAACACAAGTTTCTTTTACAAATAACTAATTTCTCACTCTCTGACTGTGTGTCAGATCTGATTAGACTTTGTTGTTTCCCCTCCTACTATGGCTGATGGAAAAGCACTTATTAAATGACCAGTTCTGCCATTTCAGGTTCTCTTGGCTCACACTATTAGTATCATCTTCAATCAGTAGCTCTTTGCAGTCGTTTTTTAAACCATTTGTATATTTTTTGAGTGTTAGTTTATTTAAAACTAGATAACATAATCCATAAATCCATGTAAACTGCAGTTTGTGGCAATATGCTGAAAGCAAGTGGACAAATGAGATCACAAAGGTCAACCTCCTCATTATGCAAGCCTGTCTTCTCCAGGACATCTTGTCTACCTGACATGACACAGAAGAAGTAGAGGCAACAATGTCATTCTATATATAAATGTTAGTAAAGCCTTTAAAATGGACTTCAGAACTTTAGGAAAGCATAATTTCCTTCTCATCTTTAGATTTAAAACACATATAAATGGGATTTCTAGTATTTTCTTCCTATACCTCAGGGATTTGTTTTCCAAAACCCAGGGGACATGCATCTCACTTTGGAGACCACTGCTTTAGAGCAGTAGCCCTCAAACTTTAGAGTGTCTAAGAATATTTGGAGGTTATCTATTTATTTATTTATTTATTTATCAGGTTTATTGAGGAATAATTTACATATAGTAAAATTGACCTATTTAGGTATATAGTTCTATGAATTTGGACCACTGTGTGTGTAAGCACCACAATTAAAATACAGAAAATGTCTGTCATCCCTCCAAATTACCTTGTGATCCTTTGTATTCCATCCCTTTCCCCTACCTGCAACCCCTGGCAGCCACTGATGTGATTTCTGTCCCTATAGTTTTACCTTTTTTAAATTAAGATAAAATGCACATAACTTAAAATTGACCTTTTTAGCCATTCTAAAGGGCACAATTTAGTGGTTTTTTAGTATGCTCACAATGTTGTGTGACCATCGCCACTACCTAATTCCGGGAGATTTTCATCCCCTACAAAAGAAACCTCATACCCATTAAGCAATCTGGAAATATTTATTTTAAAAGCTTGTTAAACATGAAGATTCTCAAGACCCAGAGATTCTTATTCAGTAAGTATGGGGTGAGGCCTTGAATTTGCATCTTTAACAAGTCCCCAGATGTCCTCAAACCACATTTTGAGTAACTCTCTTCTAAGGATAAAGCTATTTCAATGTAGCGCAGTACAGTCTAATTTTAGAAGAGAGACACCTGTAGTAATTGGACCATTTCCTTAGAAGTATAACCTAGATCTCCCTGGGACCTTATCATCATCTTCAACTAATGAGGTCTGATTAAAATTAACAACTAAAATTTTTCTTTTCTTAACCCCACTGCTCATTCAAGACCTCTATCTCCTCAGTAAATACTTCAGATATTTCTGAGCACCTACAAGGGATGTTTCACATCTCTTTGCCCCATCCTCTAATCACGAAGACACTTGGAGACGACTCCTAGCATCACAATTCATGGTGGCCATACAAAGAATGTCAAAGTCCATGGGAAGGGTGCTTTCTTCCAAGCCCTTCTGTCTTAGGTTGGGTTGCGGGGAAACAAACTCTACATGGAGAACTGCGTGCAGGTTTCTCAGGGAGTGCTCTCGGGAGATACACCTGTAAGGAAGTAAGGCAGGCAGATTGAGCAGAGGGAGAAGCCAAGAGCTCAGCTAGTCCTCTGGCCATATCAGGAGGGAAGATGGCCTTTCAGTGTTGTCTCATATTGAGACAAGCCAGCTGGACCTTTGTATTCCTGCAGTAGCCATTCATTGGACATATGCTTCTCTCCAAGAAGTGGAGGACAGCTCCCTGTGGTGGAGAGCATTCTCTTGTGAGGGACACAGATGTGAGCCATCAGCAACTGACATTCCCAGCATATGAGGTAGGGTGTTTAGACCCTGAAGAAGGTATCTAGGCTGAACACTACAGCAAACTCTACAGTCCATTGTTTGTGTCACATCCGTGTGCTTTCATGTAGTAAGTTCTCTTCATCTGGAAACAACTTACCTAGGATTCCGGTTGGTCTTGTTTCCTGGGGAACTTACAAGAAAAGGTCAGCCGGAAGGAGTAAAGCCCCTTCTGCTGCAGTTGACCTGGAGGCTGTAACTGATACTCAATAACCACCTCGTCTTTACCCATTCCAGAGTCCCCTTAACCTTAACTAGGACCTATGCTGGTTGAGGTGGCTGGCACGGTACAATGACCCAGATTCTCATTCCTGAGGGTTCTGAGGCCCTGTTACCATGAACCTGCAGCTCCTGTATTTGTTAATTTACTACAAAAACTGAGCAACTGAGAACCAAGAGATTCTTCCATGGATGCCTTGACCACCAAATGTGTTCTACCCTGCCCTTATTATGTAGCAGCAACTCTTAACTCATGAGATCAGATCAGTTACCCTCCCACCTTGCTCCAATAGGGTGGTGATTTTGACAAAAACTATCATAACACTCCTGAAGTCAATGGAGCTTTAAAAGACTGTGCTGTGCCTTTAAGATGCTATAATAAGTAACTTGTTTATTAAAAAAAATTTTCTAGGTAGAAAGGAAATAATTTGGTGAAATATTTCTGAGCTGCTCTATCCTTATACTCCAAGCCTTTTCCATCAAGAAACAAGAACTCTTCATTGATCCTGAATCCTTGTCTAGCTACTTCCTACCCCTTTCTTTTCTTTCACAGCAAAATCTTCAAAAGATAGTCTAAACTAGTATTTTACAAAGCATGCAAGGAATGCTAGATCCATAGTACTAAACACGAATTTTAGAGAGATATCAGCGTCATGGTGGAGTTAGCTGTTCCTTTTACCTCTTTCCTCTAAGTAACAACTAAAGGGACATTCATTAACCTACAGAGGATTCCCTACACAGCACAACAGGAAATCTAAGAAGTCCACACAGCTATACATCTGAAGGTGGGTGGACTGGACCCCCAGGAAGCAATGGAACTAGGAGAGCAGCCCTTCACACTCTCTGGTGGCAGCAATCCAGGTTGTGGATCCTCACATGGCAGCCAGCATGACTGTGAGTGGAGGCAGGGGCAGCCTGGCCCTTGCGAATGCTTGCAGTGCAGCATTAGCCCAGCCCATGGGAGTGCCCACTGTGCTGAGGTGGCCCTGCTTGTGTGAAAGCTCCCCAGTGAGTGGTGGCAGCTCAGCCTGTGCAAAGGGACTGTACCTGAGTGGCAGACCCACTCTCATGCACATGACCCACCCACTGAACACAGCAGACTGGCCCACATGAAGGCACCCTGCACAAACACAGAGTGGCTGACTGGGACAACTATAGCAGGTAGAGAGGGAACAGAAAAAACAGCCTCTGCCCACACCCCAACCGTGGCAGGGGCAATCTGTGATCAGAAGAGAAATCACAGCAGAATTGTTGCCCACAGTGGTGGCAACCCAAACATCACCTTCACCAGCAACAGGGACTATATACAAGTCTCTGGGTCCCAAGGCCCCCACCAGCAACAATAATGCCCATGAACCCAGTACCTCTGGCAGTGGTGCAAGCAGTCCCCCAAGACAACCTGGGAACAGCAGTGCAGGTGGTGCATGGGACAGCAGCGTCTGCACAAGAAGAGAGCCAGTGGAGGAACATGAAATCCAGGTGACCAAAACCAAAGTAACCAAACCTGTACCCAAATTAAAAAAGGTGATTACTACCACAAATGTGCCAGCAGAGGATCAAGTCATCAAACACCATGAATAACTACAGTAACACTGAAGAACTTAAGGAAAATGACAACTCTCCAGAAACCAAACCTGAAGTTACAGAAGACTACAATCTAGCTGACAGAGAATTCAAAATAGCTATCATAAAGAAACTCAAGGAGTTACAAGAAAACTCAGAAAGACAGTTCAATGAGCTCAGGAATAAAATTAATGAACAGAAGGAATACTCCACCAAAGAGATTGAAGCTCCGGAAAAAAAAACAAACAGAAGTTCTGGATATGAAATACAAAATCAATGAGATAAAAAATAATGTAGAAGGCATAAAAAAATAGAGTAGACCTTATGGAGGACAGAATTAGTCACCTTGAAGATAGAAATCCAGAAATGCTTCAGGTGGAGGAGGAGAGAGAATAAAGATTTTAAAAAATTGAAGAAATTCTTCAAGAAAATCCAACTAAATTAGGAAAAGTAACATAAGGATTATAGGTATCCTGGAGGGAGGAGAGGTATCCCAGAGAGCTTATTAAAAGAAATAATAGTTGATAACTTCCCAAACCTGGGGAAAGAATTGGACATACAAGTACACAAAGTCAATAGAACTCCTAATTACATCAATGCAAAAAAGACCTTCTCCAAGGCATTTAATATTAAACTGTCAAAATTCAGTGACAGGAAAAATATGAATGGCAGCAAGAGAGAAGAAAATAACCTACAAAGGAACCCCCATCAGGCCTTCAGCAGATTTCTCAGCAGAATCCTTACAGGCTACGAGAGAATGGAATGAAATATTCAAAACACTAAAAGACAAAAACTATCAGCTAAGAATACTCTATTCAGTGAAATTATCCTTCAGATATGACGGAGAAATAAAAGTTTTCCCAGACAAACAAAAGCTGAAGGAGTTCATTGCCACTAGATCTACCTTACAAGAAATCATGAAGGGAGCCTTTCTACCTGAAACAAAAGGCAAAGATTTAAAAAGCTTTGAGCAAGGAGATAAGTAGACAGACAAAATTGGAAAATTGCAGCTATCAGAATAGGTTATCAAACATTTAATTATAACATAAAAGATAAAGGGAAAGGAAGCATCAAAAATAATTACAAACACTTCAATTTAGTCATAAATTCACAACACAAAATAGAATAATTTGTGACTACAAAAACAAAGAAGGGGAAGAGGAAAGGGATGGACCCTGCTTGGGCTAACGGAGATAAGAGGCTATCAGAAAATGGACTATCTCATCTACGAGATCTTTTATACAAATCTCGTGGTAACCACAACACAAAAAATCAGAGCAGAGTCACAAATCATAAATAAAGAGAAAATTAAGAAAACCATGGTGGAAAACCACCAAACTGAAAAGGCAGTCAGAAATACAAGGAGAAAGAAACAATGGCAATATAGAAAAACTGGAAAACAAGGGATAAAATGACAGTGTTAAGCCCTCATTTATAAATGATCACTCTAAATGTAAATGGACTGAACTCACCAATCAAAAGAAACAGAGTGGCTGGATGGATTAAAAAACAAAACCCAACAATATGCTGCCTCCAGGAAACACATTTCCACTCTAAAGACAAACATAGGTTCAGAGTGAAGGGATGGAAGATGATATTTCAAGCAAATGGCCAGCAAAAGAAAGCAGGTACAGCTATACTTATATCAGACAAAGCAGACTTCAAGATAAAACAGATAATAAGAGACAAAGATGGGCATTATATAATGATAAAAGGGACATTCCACCAAGAAGATAAAACACTTATTAATATCTATGCACCTGCCACAGGAGCACCAAAGTATATAAAGCAACTATTAACAGACCTAAAGGGAGAAATTAACAGCAGCACAATAATAGTAGGGGACCTCAATGCCCCACTTATGTCAATGGATAGATCATCCAGACAGAAAGTCAACATGGAAATACTGGCCTTAAATGAAACACTGGACTAAATGGAGTTAACAGAACATTCCATCCAAAAACAGCAGGATACACATTCTTCTCAAATGCACATGGAACATTCTAAGACAGACCATATGTTGGGAAACAAGGCAAGCCTCAATAAATTTAAGAAGACTGAAGTCATATCAAGCAACTTTTCCAACCACAATGCCATGAAACTAGAAACCAACTATAAGAAAAAATCTGGGAAAGTCATAAATATGTGGAGATTAAACAACATGCTACTGAACAACCATTAGATCAATAAAGAAATCAAAGAAGAAATCAAAAAATACCTGGAGGCAAACAAAAATGAAAACACAATATACCAACTCTTGTGGGATACAGCAAAAGAAGTACTAAGAGGAAAATTTATAGATAAAAGCCTACCTCCACAAACAAAAAAAATCTCAAATAAGTAATCTTAAACTACACTTAAAAGGACTAGAATAGGAAGAACAAACAAAGCCCAAAGTCAGCAGAAGGAGGGCAATAACAAAAATCAGAGAAGAAATAAAGGAAATAGAGACTGAAAAAACAGTAGAAAAGATCAATGAAACTAAGAGCTGGTTATTTGAGATGATAAACAAAATTGACAAACTCTTAGCCAGACTCATTAAGAAAAAAAGAGAGAAGGCTCAAATAGATAAAATTAGAAAAGAAGAGAAATTAGAACAAATACTACAGAAATACAAAGAATTATAAGAGAAAACTATGAGCAGCTATATGCCAACAAATAGGATAACCTAGAAGAAATTGACAAATTATTAGAATCATTCAACCTCCTAAAATTGAATCAAGAAGAAGTAGAGAATCTGAATAGACCAATCACAAGTAAAGACATTGAAACAGTAACCAAAAACTCCAAAAAAAAAAAACAGTCCAGGACCAGATGGCTTCTCTGGTGAGTTCTACCAAACAATCTACCAAAACAATCTACCAAACAAATTGATAACTATCCTCAAAGCATTCCAAAATATTGAAGAAGATGAGGTGCTTTCTAACTCATTCTATGAGGTCAACATTACCGTGATACCAAAACTAGGTAAGGACAACACAAAAAAGGAAAATTACAGACCAATATCGCTGATGAACATAGATGCAAAAATCCTCAACAAAATACTACCAATTGAATACAACAATACATTAAAAGGATCATGCACCATGATCAAGTGAGATTTATTCCAGGACACAGGGATGGTTCAACATCTGCAAATCAATCAATGTGATACACCACATTAACAAAATGAGGAATAAAAAATCACATGGTCATCTCAATAGATGCTAAGAGAGGATTTGACAAGATCCAATATCCATTTATGATAAAAATTCAATGGGTATAGGAGGAAACTACCTCCACATAATAAAGGCTATATATGACAAATCCACAGCTGACATCATACTTAAGAGTGAAAAACTGAAAGCCATTCTTCTGAGAAGAGGAATAAGACAAGGGAGCCCACCATCACCATTCTTATTCAACGTAGTACTGGAAGTTTTGGCCAGAGCCATTAAGAAGGAAAAGAAATAAAAGGGATCCAAACTGGAAAGGAAAAAGTAAAACTCTCACTGTTTGCAGATGGCATGATTCTATACACAGAAAACCCTAAAGAGTCCAATGGAAAACTATTAGAAATAATCAACAACTACAGCAAAATTGCAAGGTACAATATCAACTAACGAAAATCAGTTGCATCTCTATACACTAATAATGAAAAAGCAGAAAGAGAAGTCAAGGATACAACCCCATTTACAATGCCAAGAAAAAGAATAAAATATTAAGGAATAAATTTAACCAAGGAAGTGAAAGACCAATACACTCAAAACTATAAGACATTATTGAAAGAAATCGAAGAAGACATACAGAACTGGAAAGATATTCCATGCTCATGGATTGGAAGAATTAACATAGTTAAAACGTTCATATTACATAACAAAATCTACAGATTCACTGCAATCCCAATCAGAATCCCAATGACATTCTTCACAGAAACAGAAAAAAGAATCCTAAAATTTATATGAAACAACAAAAGACCCCAAATAAATCCTGAGAAAAAAAAGCTGGAGGCATTACAATCCAGTACTTCAAAATATAATACAAAGCTATAGTAATCAAAACAGCATGGTACTGGCAGAAAAACAGATACACAGATCAATGAAACAGAATTGAAAGCCCAGAAAGAAAACCACACATCTGTGGACAGCTAATCCTCGACAAAGGAGCCAAGGACAAAAAACGGAGAAAGGAAAGTCTCTTCAATAAATGTTGTTGGGAAAATTGGAAGCCACAATTCAAAAGAATGAAAGTAGACCATTATCTTACATTGTACATAAAAATCAACTCAAAACAGATTAAAGACTTTCATGTACGACCTGAAACCATAAAAATCCTAGAAGAAAATATAGGCAGTATGCTCTTTGACATTGGTCTTAGCAATCTCTTTTCAAATACCATGTCTACTCAGGGAAGGGAAACAAAGGAAAAAATAAACGAATAGGAATACATTAGAATAATAAGTTGCTGCAAGGCAAAAGAAATCATGAACAAAAAAATAAAGACAACCCAGCAATTGGGAGAAAATATTTGCAAATCATATATCCAACACAGGGTTAATTTCCAAAATGTATAAATAACTCATACAACTCAACAACAAAAAAATGAACAACTCGATCAAAAAATGGGCAGAGGATATGAACAGACATTTTTCTAAAGAAGATATACAGATGGCTAACAGGCATATGACAAGATGTACAACATCACTAATTATTAGAGAAATGCAAATCAAAACTACAGGATATCATCTTACACCCGTCTGAATGGCTATAATTAACAAGACGAGAAATAACACGTGTTGGAGAGGATGTGAGAAAAGGGACCCCTCGAATACTGCTGGTGGGAATGCAAACTGATGCAGCCACTGTGGAAAACAGTATGGAGATTTCTCAAAAAATTAAAACTACAAATACCATATGATCTAGCTGTCCCACTACTGAGTATTCATCCAAAGAACACGTAATCAACAATTCAAAGAGATCTATGCATCCCTATGTTCATTGCAGCATTATTCACAATAGCCAAGAGGTGGAAGTGACTCAAGTACCCATCAATGGATGAATGGATAAAGAAGATGTGGTATATATATATATACACACAATGGAATACTATTCAGTCCTAAAAAGACAAATTTGTGCCATTTGCAACAACATGGATGGACCTTGAAGATATTATGATAAACGAAATAAGCCAGACAGAGAAAGACAAACATTGTATGATTTTACTCATATGTGGAAGATAAACAAACCCATGGATAAGGGAAACAGATTAGTGGTTACCAGAGGGGGAGCTTGTAGGGGTAGGGTGAAAGTGGTAAAGGGGCACATATGTATGGTGATGGATTAAAAACTAGACTGTTGGTAGTAAAAACAGTGTGGTCTATATAGAAACTGATACATAATAGTGTACATCTGAAACTTACACAATGTTATAAGCCAGCATGACCTCAATAAATTAATTTTTTAAAAAATAGCAATTTTATGGTAAATGCATTTGGGAATTTTAATTATCAATAATAGGTAGGATTTGCTGATGGCTTGCTAGAAATCAGGCACTATGCTAAGAGCTTCAAAGCATTATCTCATTTATTTTATTCAGATATTCACTCACTCAACAAATATTTATTGAGTTACTACTATGTGCCACTCGCTGTAATAGACACTGGGAATAGAATGTAATACAGCAACAACAACAGAAATAGTTCCTACTCTCATGGGACTCACACTTTGGTGGAGAGACAGGTATGATCAGAGAATCACAAACAAATGTAAAATTTCAGTAGTGTTCAATGCTACAAAGGAGAGATACATGGTACTATAAAAGAATATAACTGGGAGATTAACTTAGGAAAGATCTAAGGAATTGGAAATTGGGCTGGGGTTGGAATAATGTATAGGAATTATTTTATTTTACATTATAAGATATAAGATATTAAAATATATATATATATCTCTCCAGATGAACAAGAAAGAAGAAAAAATGTTAAGAAATATTGACCAAAATTCTTCCATATTTGATTTTTTTAAAAATCAACCCATAGATTGAGGAATCTCTGTAAACTCCAAGCAGGATAAATACAAAGAAAACTATACTTTGTGACACCATGGTCAAACTGCTAAAAACCAAAGATTAAAAGCAACCGAAAGAAAAAAGACACATCACTCCCCGCGCCACCACACAAACACACACAATGACTTTCTGATCAGAAACAATAGATTCTAGAAGAGAGTAGGCGGACATCTTTAAAGGACTGAAAGAAAAAAAATTCAACCAGAATTCTATATTCACTGAAAATGTCTTTTAGAAATGAAGGAGAGGGGCCAGCCCCGTGGCCAACTGGTTAAGTTCATGCACCCCATTTCAGTGGCCCAGAGTTTTGCTGGTTTGGATCCTGGACACAGACACGGCACCGCTCGTCAGGCCATGCTGAGGCAGCGTCCCACACAGCAGAACCAGAGGACCTACAACTAGAATATACAGCTATGTCCTGGGGGGCTTTGGGGAGAAGAAGAAGAAAGAAAAGAGGAAGAAGATTGGCATCAGATGTTAGCTTAGGTGCCAATGTTAAAAAAAAAAAAAGAAATGAAGGAGAGATTACAATATGTTCAGATAAAAATTGAGAGATTCATTGCCAGCTGACTTGCACGACAAGAAATGCCAAATGAAGTTCTTCATGCTAAAGGGAAAAATTACCAGGTGGAAATGCAGATCTCCAAGACGAAGCGGAACACACTGAAAATTGTAAACATGTGGTAAATACAAATGATCAATTTTTATTTCTTTCTTTGGTTTTTTTTTTAAAGTAAGGGCACGTGTGCTGGATTGTGTGTGGTCAGCTTGGCACCACCACTCCCAAACGGGCTGCATTTCCTGGAATCCCTTTCCCTGAGTGGTTCTAGGTTAGAGCTGGCAAAAGAAGAACTCGCCTGAGATCTGGAAAGCAGAAATAAGACAGAGGCCATTACTCTGGAAAGGCTGTGGTGGTCAGAAATGCTGACAGACAGGTGCAGAGAAAACTAGTAGCTGGTTTCGGTTAGTTCTCATTCTCCTTCTGTTCTGCGTCCAGCTATTCTTCCCAACTGCTGGTCCTGCTGACCAGCGAAGACCCCAAACTCAGCACCAAATTCTTGACTACAGACCCATAGAGCATTAAAACCACTCTGGTAAAGGGTGACAACAACCATATTTTCTGATATGTTGTGCTATTTTTAGTTTTCACCTTAACTGGCTTCCCTTTGTGGTATTTGATCACCCTATTTTCCCTAAAACTATCTGCTCTACTCTTAGCTTTGTTGATAATATGATCTCGTGATTCTGTGTGTCTGGCTGCTTTCCAGTCTCCTGATTTCACCTGTCTATGCTACAAGTGTGTGCTCTCCAGGATTCTGTCCCAGGTTCGCTGTCCTTCTCACTGCACTCTTTCTTAGCGAGATGTCTTTCAGTAGTTCAACAAACAGAAGTTGGATTTTGTGCTAGTCACTGGGGGTCCAGATAAAAAGACACTGATCCTGCCCTCAGGGTGCTCATTGTCTATTGGGAGAGACAGACTATTAATAGAAGGTTGCTTATAATGTAGTATAGTGAATGGTGGAAGAAGATTGGATCATGAAGGAGCTGATGTAATTGATGAGGAGTTTGGAATTAATCTTGAGAGTAAAAGGAAATCAAAGATATTGTACTACGAGGTGACAGGATTAGATTTGCACTTTAGAAACATCATTCTGGAAATGATGTGGAGAGATTAGAGGGTGACAAGATTGCAGAGAGGAAAATATTAGGAGGTTCCTGTAGCAACCCAAAAAGTGGTAAAGGTCTGAACCACGGCAATGACAGGGAGATTGAGAAGAGGGAAAAGAGTAGATGGCAATGAAAGAGGTAAACTTGATAGGATTTGGTTATCGTTTGGATACAAGAAGTAAAGGTGTATAAAGAATGGAGGAGGACCTAAATTTTCTAATTTGGTTAACAGATTAAAACGAGCTACTATTGACTAGGATAGGGATGTAGGAGGAGAAGCAAGTTTTGAGGGAGAAAAAGATGAGCTCAGTTCTGAGTCTAAGGACCCGTGAGTCCTTTAAATTAGGATTATTCAATTTAGACACTATTAAAGTCACATATTAGTCCAGAAAATTCTTTGTTGTAAGCAGTTGTCCTGTTCATTGTAGGATGTTTAGCAGCATCGCTGGCCAGGACCACCCTATCCTCAGTTCTAAAAATCAAAAACGTCTCCAGACATCGTTACATGTTACCTAGGGGACAAAATTGGTCCCTGTTGAGAATCACTGATTTAGATGGAGGTTTCTCCCAGGCTTTCAACTGCCATGCATATGCTAATATACTCATATTTGCATCTCAGCCCACACCTTCTCCTGAGCTCTAGATTCATATAAGAAACAGCTTACTAGACAGCATTCTTTCCAGATTGGCTGGACAGGATGACGGCCTGATTCAGTTTAGGGTGATATTTACATTCCACCTGCACAAATTTTATTCAGACTCCCACTCAAGGTGCCAGTTATTTAAAATGCTTAAGGGGCACAAACTGTTGTCAAATTCTTGTATTTTTTCTCTCAAGAAAAACTAAAAATGTGAAAGGGAAAAAAAGGTATTTTATTTTTATTTTGGGGCTTTCTTTCTTCCTGGGAGTGATGGGCTCCTTAGAAGCTAAATAAGTAGATCTCTTAGGACCGTAGGGAAATCTATGAATTCAGAAACAGACTGTTCAATTACCTAACATTGGTCAGATAATACGGTTGTCCTAAATTCATGGATTTAAATGGGTCAAGGAGAATTCATTCTCTCAGTGTAGGAATAGAGCTGATGTTTTTTCCCTTCATTTTATTGTCTTCCCTAACAATAAAATGATGATATGTTTATAGTAAAAGTATTTTGAACATAAAAAGGATAAACAAAAATTTATAATTATTTGTGAACTGACTGCTCAGATGCAACCTACATTTTATATCCTTATTATACATTTTTTAAAAATTGGAATCATGCTGGATGTATAGTTTTGTTTTCTAGCCTTTTAAACATTACATTGTGAAGACTTTAGGACTATACTGTAATTTAGTCAGTCATTCCTATTGAACAATTTTCAATATTTCAGTATTATAAATAATGCTGCACAAAACATCCTTGGACCAAAATTTCTGATAACTTCTCCGTGTATTTCCTCCAGCTAGAGTCCTGGAGGGGTATAAAATGTTTCTAGGGCCCTGATACATGTTGTCCTATTGCATCTCAGAATAACTGTACCACTCTACACACTCACCAGTAATATGTAAGATGAACCTCTTACCCCATTCTCACCTTTATTAGCAAGACTTTTGTTTTTTTTTTTTAAATCTTTGCCTGTCTGATGTGCATGAGCTTTTTTTCACCTGAAGTTTTTGCAATAAGACTTGTGTTATTAGTCATTTTCTCAGGGGCACAATGCCCATTGTTACAGTGGGAAAGAAAAAGCATTCAGGCTGATCTGCTGCTCTCAGTAACCCAGGCAGGGTCACCGTGGGGAGGGCTGTGAAGTGGGCACACGCCCCCACACTCCTTTGTGCTCGGTTGCCTCCTACAACCTCCCTTGCCTTCTGAGCTTCCAGCATCTTTATGCTTTTTTCCTCTATCAAATTTTGCTCTCAAAAGGATTTCATAGATGTTGGGTAAGGCTAAATTTCTTTTTTTTTTTTAATTGAAATATATTTGACATAACACTGTGCAAATTTAAGGTGTATAACATGTTAGTTTGATACATTTATATATTGTAATACGATTGCCATTGTGGTGATAATTAACACCTCTATCATGTTACGTAATTATCCTTTCTTTTTAGTGGTTGGAATCATTAAGTTCTAGTCTCTTAGCAAGTTTGACGATTATAATACAATATTGGTGTCAAGGCTAAATTTCTTAACCATTGATGGGCATTTAAACTTTGGTTTTGTTTGTTTAATTTACAAACACAATGATATGTTTCTTCTACCATACTGGCTCCTACAAGTCTTGGAGGTTAAGAGAGGACTCCTGTCCTGAAAGACCGAGCTGGTCGTGAGAGTGAGATCAGCGCCTGTATGTTACGTGTCTCTTCCTGAAACCTGATCGACCAAGTGTCAGAACAAAAGGAGGGAGTAAATAAGTCTGCCCCTTGGTGGCAGACAAACCTGGAGGTGACAGCTCCAGTATGTTATGTGAATTTGTTCATTGAGTTTGTGACGTGGGTGCGGTGGCATAAGATATTCTTTCTTCTCTTTCACCCTCTCTCCCTTCCCTTCCTTCCTTCTTCCATTACAAAAATAACGCGTGCTTGTTTGAACCTGCATTTGTTACAAGCGTGTGTTATTTTTGTAATTTAAAATAATCCCACAGTAAATAACCAAAGTTTCTCCCTATCCTATCATCCACCCCTCTGAGGTAATCATGGTAACAGACTGGTATGTGACCCTCCACACCTCTCCCTGCCCTTACACAACACCTAACAATATGAGCATGTGGGGAACTGTGCATTTCTTTTCCTTTTACTATTATGCCTATTGTTATTATTATGTCTGTTACTATGATTACTCCTATGCCCATTACTCTGCAGCTTGCTTTGTTAACAATACAACATGTTCATCATTTCAAGTCAACACATCTAGTCTAACTTATTCCTCTTCCCTTTCAAAAATGGACAGGTTTTAACTGAATAAAGTAATAGATGCATATGGTACAAAGTTCAAACAGTACAGGTGTATACAGTGAAATGTTTATCTGCCTTGTACCCCAGATCCTCAGTCCTGCTCTCCAGAGGCAACAATTGTATATAATAGGACATTAAGAAGGATTTTTCCTTTCTCTCTGGAATTGGTAGGGCTCCAGAATTAAGGACAAAGAGGCAAAATGACTACACATTCCAAAGAGTCTTGCCAACATTTGGGGCTGGACACCTAACACAGAGTGCACAGAAGGTGTCTCACTGCCACTAGCAGGCACCCTGCCTAACTCCCTAGTATATAAGAGTAGGGCTGGGGAGAGGAGAGAGGAAATGAGAGTATCCCAGACCTTAAGGGGAGAGAAAAGGCAGTTTTCTCACACATACTATCCCTCCCACCCCCAGATCCAAGGCAAGGGGAGGGTCCCAGAGAAGTCCAGTGACGGGGTCTGGCCGTGGCACAGCTCTTTCTCCATGACTTTACTTGGCACGGCTGCTGGAGTTTCCTGTGGGTCAGGGACACTCTGTTGCTTGAAGCTGAACTAGAGCCATGTGGCTTTTCCACCCAAGAGGGCAACCCCAGCAGGAAAGGCTGTGGGATGTGCTATAGTGGCAGGAGTTGAACAAGGGCAAGAAGGCTAGCAAGAGCTGGATGGTCTCTAGGACACCAGGTGGCAGAGAGGGGCCTCTGAAGAAGCTGGGCCCAAGCCCCTGAAGAGCTCCATTTGGATGATGGCCACACAGAGGGCAGCAATAACCACAATTTAACTAGAACCAGTGACAAGCAACAAGAAGAGGATTATAATTATACTCAGGTAAAGAAAGCGACCTTGTTCTTTGCCCCAGATGTCTTCCCTGTCTGGGAAGCTCTGGGCATTAGCTCTCAACTGGAGTAGTACCACCTTACGGGGTGCAGTTTGGAAATTTGTGGAGGTAGCTTTTAGAGTTGTCACAATGACAGTGAACCATTCCTGGCACTGTTGTCAGGGACTAGCGATGCTAGACGATCTGTATGCACAAATGCTACTTTACTACAGAACTTGACCCTCACAATTATTCAGTGTTCTGCTCACTCATGTAAGTGACAAACCTGTACATAATGATCTGAGCCTAGGACTGAACTATGTTTTAAATATAAATATTTTTATAATTTCATTTTAATATTTGTATGTATATAAATACAAAGATTATGTGCAATGTTTTAATATCCACTGAATTTTATTATGCAGTGATTATGGGTTGTGATTTAGTATGACCCCTCTCCAGCAATCTTAAACGTTTAGCTAGGAATATGAAACACACTGTGGTCTTTCTACCACAATCACAGGATTTCCTTGAGTTTGTAAGAGGGTTTTAATAAGTAGTGTAGATTTTAAACAGGCTGATATGGCTGGGTTTTTGGGGGGTCCCTGATCATATTTTCCACCTGCTCTAACTGTGCACACCAAAGAGAAGGAAAGGGAATTGTCTGCTGAGAACTTGAAATATGCCAAAGATGATGCTGGACAACTAACTTGCAATCTTCAGGATCACTAGTTCTCAATTCTATTGATGAGGAAACTAAGGCTTTAACTAAAAGTAAAGTAACCTGCCTCAGGCATCCTTCTCTCTCCACTTGCCCTTTTTTCACTCATTTTGAACTTCAAATGCTTTTTCCTTATTTCTCTTTTATGCAAAGTAATCACCTTTTCTCAAAGCCACATCTTTCTTTTCTCTGATTGCCAATATCCCCAAACTCTGGTTGCCTTTGGGTCACAGCCTTAAGTTAGCTTTGGCTCTTCTTTCTCTTTTGATTTTCCCAGGTAATTAGCCATCTGGTAATTTTTTTTCTACAATGGCTCTTGAATTTCGCTTCACAACAGTCAAGTCCCTTCACACTTCACATTTATATATGGGTAAGTTATTTAGCCTAGGCTTTCCCATTTGTAGAATAGAAATGACAGCAACTGATGCTTAATAAGCATTCAATAAGGGTTACCCAGGAGGCTAATAAGGACAACAGAATTTACAGGTAGTACAGAGCCTCCTTCCCACGCTCCTCCTTTGCAGCCCCTGATGGGGCTCTATTCTGACACCAACTGGTGTGCTGCAATCCAGTTCTGGCAATGAACACCTGGAGTTAGCACAGACAAGCTAAAGGGCATGGTCCATAGCCTGACTACCCTCACTCCAGACCAACCGCCTACAAATCAGGGGTTCCCACGACCACTCTCAGGTGTGATGATTGGCTAGAATGACTCTCAGAACTCAGGAACTTATGATTACAGTTTTATTATAAAGGAGAGGAAGCAGGAACAGCTAAAGGTAGAGATATATAGTGTGAAGTCGGAGAGAGTCCCAAACACACAGATTTCATGCCCTTTCCCTGTGGAACCAGGATGCATCACCTTCTCAGCACATCAATGTGTTCACCAACCAGGAAGCTCCTCTGAGCTTTAGTGTCCAGAGTTTTATAGGAGTTTTGACCACGTGAGCGTGATCAAGCTCAATCTCCAGCCTCCCTCCTCTCCCCAGAGGTCAGGAGGTTGGGCTGATATCACATGGTTCAAGGCCCAACCCTCTAATCACATGGTGGGTCTCTCCAGCGTGACCAGCCCCCATCAAGCCATCTAGGGGACCACCATGAATCACTTCACTAGCATAAACTCAAGTGTGATCCAAGGGGCTCAAGATTAACAAAGACACTCCTATCTGTAGCAGGAACCTGAGACAAAGACCAAATTCTTTATATATGGCAGGCTTCAAAGCAGTTTGAAAACCACTGACCAGCAGAGATATCTCTAGGCTTTTAAATATAGTACAGCTTAAATAGATTACAGGTTCCTCAAGTGCAGAGAACTGGCTTTTGGCTACTATTCCCCTAGTGAATAGTGCAATGCCTAGCATACAGTGGCCACTCAATAACATTGTATGAAACAGTGTCCTTATACCATCACATGCTGTCTAGGACTTTTTTCCTAGTTACTTCAAGCACCAACATGTATTTTTTTCTTCCCCATATCTAGTGTATAAGCTCCTGGAAGCTAGAGGTCTTTGTAAATTCTGACTAAAGCTGTGATAAATGTTTATTGAACAAATTTATTGTCTTTTATGAATAATCACAATGCACAAGGCTCCAAGAATGACTTACTTCAAATGACCCTATAGTTTAAAAGGAAACAGATATCACACATGATTTGGTCATAAAACAAATAATTTACAATGTCAATTTTAGATAATCATTTACAGTTAAATTTTGAGGTCTCATTTAATTGAGAAAAGGCTATAAAGTGTTAGGGTATGTGGAGATCAATAGTTTAGAGAAAGGGTTAAGCATCATCTGTGTTCTAAGAGAGAGTCTTTTCTTTCTCTTGTTCAGTTTTATCGAGGTATAATTGACGAATAAAATTGTAAGATATTTAAATTGTACATCATGATGATTTGCTATACATATACCTTGTGAAAGGATTCCTCCCATCTAGTTAATTAATACATCCATCACCTCACATATTTATATATATTTGTGTGTGTGAGAACGTCTAAGTTCCACTCTCTTAGCAAATTTCAGTTATACAATACAGTGTTATCAACTATAGTCACCATGTTATAAATTAGATTCTCAGACTGTATTCATTTCAAAAGGAAAGCTTGTACCATTTTACCAGCCTCTTCCTAGTCCCCCCATCCCTGAACCCCTGAAAACCACTTTTCTACTCCTAAGAGAGTGTTTTTGAAGCTGTTACTAAATGTACATTTTATTACTGGATATACTTGCTAACATTTCTCTCACTCCAGTGATGGTCAGTGTGCTTGCTATGAAGTCATTTAGATGAGGAGGAACTACACTCTCTTTTCCTCCCTCTTGCCTCCCACTCCAACTATAAATATAAATGATTGTTTACCATAACCATTTGGTTCAGAGAAAAAGATTTTTTCATAACATCCTGCCCACATCTTTGCTACCTATCTTGATTGTTTTGCCCAAACTTAACCACTTCCTATTTCTTCTGTAGCCTCTATTTACCATATTGTCTTTTGAAAATTACCACTAAATAGTACTGATTAGTTAGCTACTATATCAGGCATTGTCTCTGATGCCTGGGCCTATAGTTTTAAAGAGGTAGTGCCAAAAAAATCTAGTAAAACCGACAAAAATGGACAGAAAGTGACTAAACTTTAAGTATAAAAGAAACTAATAACCACTTCACACCCATTAGGAAGGCTGCTATAAAAAAAATAGAAAATAACAAGTGTTGTTGAAGCTGTGGATAAACTGAAACCCTTGTACACTGCTGGTGGGATTGTAAAATGGTGCAGCTGCTGCGGAAAACATTATGGAGGTTCCTCAAAAAATTAAAAATAGAATTACCATTGATTAAGAAGTTCCACTTCTGGGTATATACTCAAAAGAATTGAAAGAAGAGACTAGGAGAAATATTTGTACCCTCATGTTCATGGCAGCATTATTCACAACAGCCAAAAGGTGGAAGCAACCCAAGTGTCCATCAATGGACAAATGGATAAATAAAATGTGCTGTATACATACAAAGGGATAGTTTTTACCCTTAAAAAGGAAGGAAATTCTGGCAAATGCTACAACACAGATGAACTTTGAGGACAGCAGCCTGTGTGAAATACGAGAGTCACAAAAGGACAAATATTGTATGATTTCACTTATATGATGTGAAGGTTAGTGTTATGTGTCAGTTTGTGCCGTGGGATGATGAGTCACTTGGTCAAACATTCTGAGTGTGTCTGTGAGGGCGTTTTTGGATGAGATCGACATTTGAATTAGTAGACTGAGTAAAGCAGATTGCCTTCCCTGATGCGGGTGGCCCTCACCCAATCGGTTGAAGGCTTGAATAGAAGAAAAACACTGAACCCCCGTGAGTAAGAGGGAACTCCCCTGCCTGAGTCTTTGAGCTGGGACATCAATCCTTTCCTACTTTGGACGAGAACTGAAACATCCGCCCTTCTTGGATTGCGAACCTGCCAGCTTTCAAACTGGAACTACACCATCAGCTCTCCTGAGTCTCCAGCTTGTCAACTACAGAACATGGGACTTCTCAGTCTCTGTAACTGTGTGAACCAATTCCTTACAATAAATCTCTTTCTACCTTTATATATATCTATCTATATCTATATCTATATCTCCTGTTAGTTCTGTTTCTCTGGAGAACCCTGACTAATACATATGAGGTACCTAGAGTAGTCAAATTTATAGAGACAGAAAACAGAATGGTGGTTGGCAGAGGCTAGGAGAAAGGAGAGTGGGGAGTTATTGTTTAATGGGTACAGAGCTTCAGTTTTGCAAGATGCAAAGAGTTCTGTGGCTGGATGATGGTGATGGTAGCACAATAATGTGAATGCACTTAATGCTACTGAACTGTGCACTTAAAAAGGGCTAAGACAGTAAATTTTACGTGATATGCATTTTGCCACAATTTAAAAAAATTTTAAAAGTTTTAAAAAACCAACTAATAGTCTTAGCTATTACATATACCAAAGCTAGCTGTGATGACAATAATGAAATATAACAGTGTAACTGTCTTTGTATTATTTACCAACCTCATTATCCATAGTTTGTGTTATGGAATCTGGTGTTGGTGGGAATATGGCAGTCATCATCAATCTTCCTAATTTCTTGAGACTTGTTAAGAACATAGAAAAAAGAACATCATCCTGTATTCAAGAAATACCTAATAAGCAGGCAGTGTGCTAGGCACTTGGGAGATAATGCTCAACCAGACAGTCCTCCTGAAGCTTAGGTTCCAGTAAAGGAGTGAGACAATAAAACGCAAACGGTATTTACAGATTGTGATAAGTGTGATGAGATAGAAAATAGGGAAAGAGGCCAACTTTGATAGGATGAATATGAAAGGCTTCTCTGAAAGCCTTTGAAACTAAGAGTCTGAAAGAGACTTGAAACTAAGAAAGGACCAGTTATGGAAACAGTGGAGGAAGAGCATTCCAGGAAGAGGATCAGCAGGGGTAAAAGCACTTTAATCCTTGAACTACTTAGGAAAGTGGTACTTACATGCAGTTCATATCTTGAATGGTGTTGAATGAAAGGGACTTCCATAAGGTTACAGAGTAATGAAATAAGAGATGTGATGTTTCCAGCTACAAAATAGAGGCTAATATTCCCTGATAACTAGATTCTTTTTAAGAAATACTTTGAGGATAAATACATGTACAAAAGAAAAACAGTCCCTGAAATAGAATAGTTTTTGAAAATTTGGGCACATGTTGATTTTTATTAATTAATTATATATACTATGGACTGACCATTTTAAGGGAATCTTATAGATAATCCTTTTAAATAGTGAAAACTGGTCTCTAATTTAGCTTCTTGATAAACTCCTATATCATGAAATGGATTCGTGATTGTGGTCCTCAGACCAAACTCAGTATTAGAATAACTGACATAACAGGTATTAAGTTAGAGTCAAAGAGTGGCTCTGGGAAAACGGGTTTCCAGAATGCTGGAGAGTATGGAGCAGGGACACCTAGACTGACTCTGCTTCCCCTTGCTGGCCTTTGCTGATGCAGGAGTGAGGTCAAGGATCAAAAGAGCCTAACGTAAATATTTCCTTAGCTAAAAGGAGATTGATTAAATTTTTCCTGAATAGGCCTTTAGTGCAATGAAAACTATAGTGTTACAAGGATTGAGCTTTCTACACTTGGCGAGACCCTACCTGGAGTGGATAGCTGTGCTGGAAGTATATGCCCCCATTAGAGATTTTTGGGGTCAAGGGAAATACATCTGTGGCCATTTTGCTTCCACCAAGTTTTTTCTCCTTTGCTAATAAGTTAGGAGCCTAATGTAACTTACAGTTATAGTCAACAGCCCACCGTGTTTTCACATAATGTAGAGAGGCACCATAAAGTGATGAATACCAAGGACAGCCACATCCCTCAGACAACAGACAAGCAACTCCTGAAAGTCTTCAGGGGTAAGAGCTGGCATTGGTCAGAACTCTTGAAATTATGAGTGACAGAAGTTAAGTCAAACAAACATTAGTGAATATCTATTTACTCACAGATGTCCAAAGGGGTGGTTCAGGCTTGGCTGACTCAGGGCTCGAAGTATATCACTAGGACACCTTGTTTCCCTTCATCTTATTCTCTGGCTCAGGCAGGCTCTCCCTGAATTACAGCAAAGATAGTGCTGGCAGTTCCTAACTTGCATGGGGGCTATCAGCACCGATAATCTTAGTAAGGAAGAATCCTTGCACCCATAGCCATCTCTGATAAAGTTCTCCGTGAGTCTGAGTCATATGCCCAACTCTGCACCTGGTCAGGTGGGGTTAGGTAATTGACAGCCTCACCAGGTCAGAGAGATGCAGATGACAAAAGAAAAAGGGGTTACTGCCATTAGAAGAAGTGGAAGGGGAGCTCTGGCAGGCAAATATGGCAGAACATCTAGCACAGAGAGAAATCTAGAAATTACTCTTTTGGAGGAAAAGAGATAGGGGACAGTTATGCCATTTTATATGTTTTCTCAAATGTAACAAAAGATACTTATAGTAATGAAGACTTCTAGACTACCCTCCAACACTGAATTGACATGTAATACCCACTTAAAATCCTTTAAATTATCAAGTTGCCTAATTTCTTAAGATTGGTTACTCAAATTGTTATTTACCAATACCTACTGTGAGCAGGGTATTCTTCTAGACACTATATATATCACTGAATCCTCACAACATTCTATTTTTGGAAATAATTTTCTTTCAGAATTTTGAAGGCATTGCTTCATTGTCTTCTGGCTTCCACTATTGCTACAGCAAAGGCAAATTTCTCCCTGGGACAAATGTAGTGTATAGCAAATATATGTCTTGCTATATTGTACCCATAAATAAAAAATACACATCAAAAATGACCACTTATGCATTTAATACTTGACAAACTTAAATATTGTAACTCAGTGCAAAAGTAAAATAAAAAGTTATCTTATTGGCATCTTTATTACGTACTGATAAAGAGGCACCTTGGGTTATATTGTCTTGCCTCTTCTCCTTTAGCTATGACTTTGAAAGTCCAATGCTATTCTGATTCTTAATTCTTTATATGAAGTCTGATTTTCTCTCTCGAAGTTGACGAATTCTTTTCTTTGTCCTCAGTTTACTGAAATTTCACAAACAGCTTCCTTGGGTTGAGCCCTTTTAATTTGAACACTTGCAGTCTTCACTTCTGGGAAATTTTCTTGAATTTTGATGATGTGATGATTTCCTTCCCTGTTCATCCGTTCTCTCCTTCAGGAAATCCTGAACTCTGGAATTTGTAGGTTAGATCTCCTGGAGTGGTCCTCTAAATTTTAAAGCTTTTATTTTCCTTTTCTTAGTCTTTTTGTTCCCCTTTCTGGGGGGAACTTATTGAACTTCATCTTCCAATTTTTCTATTGAGTTCATTTTATTTCTGCTTTAAAAATTATTCTTTACACCTAACTTCTGTTGATCTCTCTTATCTTTGTTTTTCACTCCATTAATTTTTGTTTATGCCTTTATTATTCCTTCTTTCAACTTCCTTTGGATTTAATCTGTTAATCTCTTTTATACTTCTTAAGTTGAAAAATTAGTCCATTAATTTTCAGCCTCTAAGCACAGTATGGTTTTAGCTCCATGTCACAGGATTTAATAGGAGGCATTTTTATTATTGTTCATTTCCAAGTGTTTTCTGATTTTATTTTCTTCTTTGACTCATGAGTATGTAGAAGCATATCTATTATTTTAAAATTGGCATAAAATTGATTTCTCACTTAATTGTATTAAGATCAGAAATTGTGTTCTCTTTTCTTTGATTTTTGTTGCACCTTGCTTTATAGCTTTGTGTGTGTGTGAGGATGATTAGCCCTGAGCTAACTGCTGCCAATCCTCCTCTCTTCACTGAGGAAGACTGGCCCTGAACTAACATCCATGCCCATCTTCCTCTACTTTATAAGTGGGACACCTACCACAGCGTGGAGTGCCAAGCGGTGCCATGTCCGCACTGGGGATCCGAACCACCGAACCCTGGGCCGCCAAAGCAGAACGTATGAATTTAACTGCTGCGCCACCGGGCCAGCCCCACTTTATAGCTTTTAACATAACCCATTTCTAATGTTCTATTTGTTCTTGTAAATAATGTGCACTCTCCAACTGAGGCTTGTTGATTATTTGTATGTTCAACAACCAAAGCTGGTTAATTGTGCTCTTCAAATATCCTATATATTTACTGAGTCCATTTTAAATTAAAATTATTGGCTTTTATTTTTCTTCATAACAAGCAAATCCTGTATACCATGGCTCAAATCCATCTGCGATTCAGGTAGAAGCTACATATTCTTAAAGAAAAACAGTAGTTCTACCTAGACTCAAGCAGACAGACAGGACTTCTTTCTGTCTGCCTCTGCAACTTTTTTCATAGTCTATGATTTAGCTAACTGTGCAGCCCTTTGTCAGTCCTGGCTTTACGCTGGGGTCTTCAATCTCCTCCTTGACCTGCTGGTGGCCCCTACAGCTGTAGGCACTAGGGATAGTAGATGTCCCCTGGGCATCCAGGACCTTCAGTGATTCCTTACCTTTCTAGACTCTTCCCCCAGCTTCCTTCCTGGTTTCAGATAATTTTTCCTACTTTTGTATAAGCTTGCAAATTCATTTTAAATGGTGTTTTAAAATATTTTGTCCAGCATTATTAGGTGTTTTGTAGTGGGAGGGTTTCTGCTAATGTATCTTTCTTACCTTACTCACTTCTCTCTCAACTTGTCATGTTCTTGATGGATTTTGTGAAGTCTGTCTATTCTTGCATCCTTCTTCAGCATGGCAAGCTGCATTTTTTTCATCACTGTGAAAATCTCCAGCAGTTTACATACCTCCTGAATTGACAGGATGTTATTTTATTTTCTTTGCTCCAAAATATTTTAAATAGTTTCCATTTTCCCCTTTTTTACTTATTCTTGAATAAAGAATGATCTATTCTGACTTGGTGTTTTCCAGCAGACAGGCTGGTCAAATTCCCTTCCCAGATTTTCATATTAGCAAGCTTTGGTTCCTGTGGTTCCTCTGGGATGAACTCATATAACAGATGGAGTATTTTCAGGTCCTATCACACACATGACTTCCCTAAGCTCTGAATAGATGGAGTTCAAGAAAAACCACAGATCCACGTCTCCTCAGGGCTGCTTCTTCTGCCTGTGTCCTCATCTAAAAACATTTCATGATGTAAAAGGGCCATCACCTATTCTCTTCTTTCCCCTTTTCTCTAATTCCCTGTTCAGTTTTATTTTATTTTATTTTGGTTGCTTGCGGATGAGGGGAGAGTACTTACAAATTGTTTACAGGAAGTGTTGAAGAGGACGAAGACATGGGACAGCCTCAGCAGCAAAACAGAGCAATAGAGAGAATTGTTGTCTAACTTTATGACTAAAATGTTTGGAAGTAGGTGACCTCCTATAGGTATTGCTAAAAATGCATATTCTTGGGCCCTTTCAGATCTACTGAGTCATAACCTCAGAGTGGGAGTGGGGGATGAAGCCTGAGCATCTACATTTTAAGTTTTCCAGATGATCAGGATGCACACTGAAGTCTGGGAACCACTGGTATGGACCTGTGATTTCTCAGCAGGGTGGACACTAAGGAGGGACTAACTGGACATGGCATGGATGGATAAGGAATTACATTTTCCCTCCAGTTACCCTAACGTGGTAGGTAAAAAAGCTTCCTCCTAGACTCTGGAAAAAGCTTAACAGTCAATACCAGTTTTTGGCAGTGTTATTTTAAAAAGTATGTGATTAGTTATTTTAGTGAGACTTTGAGAGAAGTTATGTAGAGGTTGTGATGGACATCTCTTAAAACCAAACACGTCTCATTCATCTTTTAAACATTGCTCAAGTCTGTTCTTTTCCATTCAGCCTCACTGTCACCAACAGGGGCTCACTGTTTTGAGCAAAGATTATTGTTACTGCCACATAGTTAGAACTTGATGCTTCCTGTCTTCCTTACTCAATTCAAAGTCCATGTCTCTGCCTAAAACAGGATCATCAAAACGTCTAGTGGCTACCCAATTTGCCTATAGGTTGAAGCCCAACTTCTTCATCTAGCCATTCAAGATTCTTCACTCTATAATCTTTTCCTCCCTCTCTGACAATGCCTTCTTCTACTCTCCAAAGATCCTACCCCTCTCATCTGGCTGGTCTCATTGTCCCTATCAATTAACCACGCTTACCAGGACTCTAAGCCTCTGCTCATGCTCTACATCTCTCTTCTTTGTTAATCCAAATCTAAACTAGCATTCAAGCTAAAGCTCAGGTACCGCCTTCTCGCTGGCTCAAATTTTCCTTCTTATTGCAGGAGATCAGTCACTCTAAAATATCTTCACCATTTTCCCATTTCCTGGAGGTTAACGTGCAAACTCTTCTCCTTTGCATACAGCATGGTCCCAATTTCTCCTTCTGGCCTTATCTCTACAAACTACCTCATGTACTTCACCTCCAGACATAGTGAATCCCTCTCTGCTTCTCAGTCTTGCCGTGTATTTTCAGCTCTTTGTAGATGCTCTTCCCTCTGCCAGATATGAGTTGCCCTTTTCTCAGTGTGACAAACCCTTGCATATCCTTCAAGAATCATTTCAAACATTATTTTCCCTGTGAAACCTCACTGACTTCTCCCAGGTGAAGTGCTCCACCCCAGAGTACCTTGAATCTAAATATCCTAAACACATGTCTCATTGTATTGTAACTCTTTATTTGTATGTTTGTCTTCTATACTTGATATGAGCCCGTTGCTACATAGTACCTAGCAGGGTACTGTTTATACAATAGCTGCTCAATAAATGCTGTTGAATGACTGAATGTTCTAACCTGTATTGTTCTCCCCATTGTCTTAACTCCCCAGGCCCTTAGTGCTTACATCAGTTATTTTGCTAAATTAACTTTGATTGTTATTCCACTGTTTGAAATGTGTACTGAGTTTTAGTAAGATTAAATGGAGATGCCCCGACCAAGGTACCTAACTCTTCCGGGCTCAGTTTCTTCATATGGAAAAAATGGGAGATGGGGGCCGGCCTGGTGGCACAGTGGTTAAGTTCGCACATTCCCTTTTGGTGGCCCAGGGTTCACTGGTTCGGAGCCCGGTGCGGACCTATGTACTGCTTGGCAAGCCATGCTGTGGCAGGGGTCTCACACATAAAGTAGAGGAAGGTGGGCACAAATGTTAGCTCAGGGCCAGTCTTCCTCAGCAAAAAGAGGAGGATTGGCAGCAGGTGTTAGCTCAGGGCTAATCTTCCTCAAAAAAAAAAAAAAAAAGGTAGATAATAACAGTCCCTGGAAATATTGCTGTGTGAAATGAGATAACACGTTAAAGTGTTTAGCATAATGCCTGACACACAGCATGTACTCAAAGTGGGAGAAGCATTTTATAAACTGTTACACTCTATATTCACGTCATTTTCCCCTTGTGGACTCATAGGGTTGTCGGGAAGATTATATGAGAAGACACATGTGAAACCATGTTGTAACGCACCAGGCAAACGGTGACCTTTATTTTCACTGTGTCCTCAACTAGGTTAGAAGCTTGTTTCAGACTTCATCCCCTAAGCCCAAGTCCTCCGCAAGACGCACAACGCATTACCCAGCTCAGCTTGTCTTTCACAGCCTCCTATCACTTTCTTCTCGATTGCTTTGAGCGTTATGCACAGGGTACCTACCTGCTCCATACACATTCAAAGATAGTGACAACTCTAGAATTAGCAGGGCCTTTAGCTAAAAGTGAACGAAGTCTTCTGCATCCTTTTTGTTTGATGTTTGTTTTGTATAACTTGACTCAAACATTTTGCCTGGGTCCATTCACTCATGACACTTTGGAGATGCAGTATAATGACATCAGGCCTTGTCTGCTCCGGGTAGGACCACTTCCGCTTTTGGTATGTATGAAAAGGAGGCAGCCTTAGCCAGTGTCCCACTTTTTTCTCTTACTAAAGACATAAATTATGTTTATATAACTCTTGCACTGCAGAAATGACTGAAAAAGTGCTTGATGTGGGTCCTTTCTGACATTTTGGCAATTTCTATATATCACTGAGATAGTTTTCCATTTAGAATTTGGGGGGGGGAGGGGAATCATGTAGAAAAAAGATACAGGGTAAGGACCGTATGAAATACTGGTATGGTTACAACGAATCAAGACAGGTGAAAGTTCCCACCATCTCGAGAATACCTACTTAGTTTCTGGAAAGGATTTGAAGCGGCGTACCGGCAGAGCGCACTCTAGTAAGACTGGGCCATTGACCAAGAAATGGAGACGGTAAAAGCATCTGCAGGGTCACAGCACCAAACGCTCCTAACACCCGTCGTTACAGAACCACAAGGGAACGGCTGGAGGTCGGCATGGGGGTCGCAGGGAGGGCGAGGAGCGAGGGCAGCTCCCCGTCAGCAGGTAGCCCGACCCCCTGCTCCGCCACGCCTGCTCCGCGTCGGCCCCCGGCGCCGGCTCCTCGGCTAGAGCGCCGCAGCTCCCTCCGCCCCCGTGGGCCGGGCCGGCCCGAGTCGGCGGAGGCGGCCGCGCCGGGGGAAGCAGTTTCCGGCGGACTCGGCGCAGAGCCGCTTCCTGTCCCCCTCGCCTCGCCGTCTCACGCTGCCCGCCCGCGACGCCGCTCGCCCCGGACGCCCTCGCCGTCCCCGGCAACGGCCTGGCCCCATGCAGTCCCGGCTCCTGCTGCTCGGGACGCCGGGCGGTCACGGCGGCCCGGCCGCGCGGCGCGTGCGGCTGCTCCTGCGGCAGGTGGTGCGGGGCAGGCCGGGCGGCGACGGGCGGCGGTCGGAGGTCAGACTGCGGCACGCCGGGGCGGGGGCCGACACAGGTAACCCCGGCCCCCCGCAGCCCCTGCGATCCGCGCGGGGCCCCTAGCGCCTCCGCCGCTCCCTCCCTGCTGCTGCAGCTGCGCTGGGAGCCGGGATCAGGTTCTGCTCTCCACTTGCCGCTAACTGCGGTGTAACACGGGGCAAGGCGCTCGCGCTCTCTGTGTCTTTTTCTGTGGCCCAAGGGAACTGGACTAAGGTTTCTGATGACCTGGAATAGTGCTTTCTCCTTCTCCCACTCTGCTTTCACCCCCACAGTTCTGACCTGGATTATAGTCCGCGCAGAGGGTAATGCAGCAGCCTTCAGAGGCTGTCGAAAGCTGGACTTGACCTTGCTCTCTTGAGTCCAAAGGGCCTGGAAGCCGGTTTGTGGCAGCTTCCAGCGAGGGCTAATGGCGACTTAGAAGTGTACATTCTCGCCAAAGAACCCATCGTTCACGATGTTTGACATATATCCACGAACCTTTCCAAGTTTTACAAGAGTTTTTCTTTCAACTTCATTAAAGCCCCTGACTCTACAATTGAGGTATCAAGACCTAGAAGGGAAAAGTGACTTGCTGGTGATCCCACAGCTAACTGGTGACTGCGTTAGAATCACACGCTCTGATTTCTAAGCTCAGTGTTGTTTGGCTCTACCTGAGCTGGTTTCAGGAATCTCTCTTTGTGTGTTGGAGTTAGAGCATTTGTGTTGGGTAAGGGAAGAGATGTATGTTGTTGCTGCTCTTGAATGGCAAACTGTTTCTAGGCAAGATTTTGTCAGTGTCATTGTTGCTTACAATAAGGGAGGTTTTCACTATGCAATTGAAGGTTTCATTGTTTCTCTTCCCTTACCCGTCTTCTTGCACTCCAGATAATTTTCCTTGCCAGGAAATGAGCGGTTTAAGTCCCACACCTTTCATTTCATCCATTCATTCGCTGGACAAATGAATTTTTTCGTTTTCTTGTATAGAGTTGCGATTTCAAATTTTGCCCCTTTATCAGTTATTGTGACTTACAGGGTGTTTGTTTATTTCTTTGTTTTTTGTTCTTTGAGTTTTTTTTAAAAGATTTTATTTTTGTCCTTTTTCTCCCCAAAGCCCCCCAGTACATAGTTGTATATTCTTCGTTGTGGGTCCTTCTAGTTGTGGCATGTGGGACGCTGCCTTACAGTGGTTTGATGAGCAGTGCTGTGTCCGCGCCCAGGATTCCAACCAATGGAACACTGGGCCGCCTGCAGCGGAGCACGCGAACTTAACCACTCGGCCACGGGGCCAGCCCCTGTTCTTTGAGTTTTTCGCTTGTTACTCCTTTGTCCTAGAAGGCAGAGGTCAAGTGTCGGAGTGTAGTGTAGTTTATAACTTGGGCTTTGGAGTTAAACGGTCTGAGTTGGAGTCCATTTCTACACTGTCTAGATATGAGGACTTGAGGGTAGGTTACTGAATGTTGTGGCCTAGTTTTTTTAACCATAAAATGAGGATAAGGAGAGTATATCCATACGATTGTTATGAAGATTTAATTAGTTAATACGATTCCTGGCACATATTAATGTTCAATAAAAGTTAGCTTCTTTATTATTCTTGGTATACATATTTTCAGCTATGGGAGAGTTATTCTGTTTCCTTGGCTTTACAAGAAATGAAACCAGTTCATTTTAAGTTTAGAACTGTCAGAACGATGTGGGTAGGTAGATGGAATTGAGTTAATTCATGTGAACTTTTTAAAAAATTAAAATTATTCTTTGTACGTGAATAATGTTGATTATAAAAACATTAGAAATGCACGTGCATGTGAATTTTTAACATCTTTTATATAGGTATTTGTGATTAGTTGTAAATGTCCTCAAAATTTGTGTTATGTCTGGCAAATCAACGTACAAGCTTTACTTCAAATGGACACATTACAGACAACGTATTAACTTCTTAGACTCAGACATTGACTCTGGCAAGATCACACCACAAGGAGTAAATTGTGTTAAACTTACTTTCCTTGCCACTGCAAAGATTCACAGGGTTGAAGTTATTCCAACTGTGGATAAATGCAGCTGGGAACTCATCAGAGATCTGGGCTCAAATAACAGCTGTGAGCCAGGTAAACAGGAGGCAAGCTCTTGGCTACCCTGGGACATGATGTTGGCCATCAAGGTTGGAGTGTCCCGTTTTGAACCCAGAGGTCATACCCAGACAAATGGAAAACCACAAATAGCAGTATGCCGTAATTAATTACAGTTTAGTTGGAAAGATGCTTTCAGCCTCACTCACGCGTGTGACCAGTAACGCATAATCTCCTCTCTGCATGTAATTGACCTTGCTTTCTAGTATGGAAAAAGAGCAACAGGTACATAAACAATAGATACAAGTTATATAATATTCTTATCTCTCCTGGACTGTATGTATGTCTTCTTTATCTTTATATTCTTTTTGGTACCTGTCAACATTTTGTACCTAATAAGCATTCAGTGGCTTATGTTAAAGTTCATACAGAGACGGAGCAGGAGAGGCTGGAATTGCCTTGTTGACTTTATAAACACTGGTAAGTAGAAGGAAGAGAGGGTCATTTGTGTTAAAAATAAAAATCCCCAAACTCACTGCTTTTTATCCTTTGCTTCAGATAGTCTAAGTATCTATAATTTGTAAATTCTTTATTATCTCTTGACACTTCAGTTAGTAGTAGTGTCTCTTGGCTGTAGGAACAAAGAGGTTAGCTACGACAAAGTTTTCAATAAGGGTTATTGTAGTGTTTTCAAAGAGGGAGCCAGGCAGGTGGGTTCAGTAGGACTCTGATGTTAAATAGGTTCAGCTATACCATAGATCAAGATCAAATGATAAACCTGGAAATGTAACTCCGTATAAATCCACCATGACACAATTAGTGCTGTCACTTAATGCCATCATTAAAGGGATTCATTGCTTTATCTTTATGACTTTAGTGTATGAAATAAATTTATTTATAGAAATATTAAAAATTTTTTTTTACAAGAAGTCTCTGTTCTTGTAGAAAAGCGAAAAATAGAAGCAAAATCCCTTAAAACATAATCCTCCCACACAAATTCATAATTGTCAACTTTTTGGTGTTAATCCTATCAGATTTTATATATAATATTTACTTATTTATACAAATTTCTGTTTAAAAAATGGGATCATGTATGTTTTTTAATTTATTCTCACTTAGCCATTATTGTGAACATATTAACATTATGATAGATACTGTTATATGTGCTCATTTTAAATAGGTATTAAGTTGATATAGTTATATAATTTATTTTACCAATTTCCCATTCTTGGATATTCAGTTTCTCTATTTTTAAATATATGAGCAGTGCAGTAAACATCCTTCTATGTGCATTTCTGTGATTTTAAGATTATATCCTTGGTCTACAATAGAATTAATGACTTCGGGGAGGGGAAATATGGAACTCTGGTTTGCACTGAGAAATGTGAGGTAAAGGGAAATGCTATAGTATGGTTCAGGTCTTTGCTCTGTATTTTACTAGTATTGAACTTTGGGGAAATTATTAACTACTTTGAACCTACAGCAGGCTATTTTGACCCTGAGGACGTTGTGACCCTGTTATTGTATTAAAGAGTTAAGGAGTAAAATCCCATTACAGTTGAAACCAAATAAATCCTTAGGAAGACCTGTATTAGGAACATGCAGACTAACCTGGAAATTGCTGATATATTTGGTTTTCTCTTGGGTGTAAGTTTTGTGTTAAAAAAAAATGGTGACGCTAAGCCAGTGGTTCTTAACCAGGGGTGATTCCCCTCCCCTGCAATGTCTGAAGACATTTTTGGTGGTCATACTCAGGAGGAAGGGGGTGCGACTGGTTTCTGGTGGGTAGAAGCCATTGATGCTGTAAACATTCTACAATGCACAGGACAGCCCCTCATAACAAAGAATTATGTGGCTCCAAATGTCAATAGCGCTGCTGTTGAGAAACCCTGAATTAAACCACCTTCTTTGTCAAAGCTATGTCATTGAATTGTCAGTACATTTCATAGAACTGCATGTCCTAAAGTGTATATATTCACTAACATAATCCATTGTTTACAATTTGGGAGAGACTAAGAGCATTAAAAAGCACATTTTAGGAGACGGGCTACCACAGATGTGCCTAAATATGTTAAGTGAGAAAAGCATTATTGAGATTGGTAAAGATCTTGACAATAGAACAGCCTTGAAATATCTGAAGAAAATATCCAAATTTCTCTGGGGTTAGCCAAGAATGAAATAAAAAACTATCAGTCATATGAACATTTTAAATAATTATTAGAAATTATCAATATAAGATAAAACTCGGACAAAGCTATATACTGCAAAATTTGTTATTGATTAAACTTTGAGGAAAGAATAAAATCTTTTTGGTATTCAACCTATGCTGATGACCACAAAGGAAAACACAGAGTTGTACAAGATGCAATTAGTAAAATTCTATATCACCAAAAAAGTGATTGATAAATCAAATCTTCACTATAAAATCATAGTTTAAATAAAAGAAAAGTGAAAATATGCTCTATAAAAATTGATCAAGGAGTTTTTGTGGCTTAATGAATTTTGCTCTGAAAGCTAGTTACTTGATGAAAATTTACAAATGCTAGTATTAATCTGATTAAAATGTTTGTTTTCAGAATATTCTTGGGATCAAAATGTTCCATATTTCTCTCTGAGTGTGTACTTTCTTTGTAAAATAGGGATTGTTACACTTGCTCTGCCTGCTTTTACCTTACAAAAATTATTGTATTAGTCAGTAGTTATTTGGTTTTAAGTGACAGAAATGTGCACAGAAAAACACATTTTTTGTTCAGATAGATGAGAGGTCCAATGACTTTAGGCTACGCTAGATGGGGGATGCTCAAATAATTTCAGAGTGTGGGCTTTGCCTTTCCCTGTGGTCATCCTGCTTTCCACTCTCCATTATTAGATCTTTTTTTTCTGTTTTGGTTTCAGTGTCTGGTAGGCTTTCTATAAGTGATAGCAGTGATAGCCTAACTGATAGTCGCAGACTTTTGTTGTCTTTACAGTGTCAGAAGACCAGAGAACATCTTTTCCTGTGAGCTCTGACAAATAGCCTGGTGAAAACTCTTATTGGCCAAGCTTGGATCGTGTGCCCATCTCTAAAACAATTATTGTGGCCAGAGAGTAGAATGTTTTGGCAGGGTTCCTGTTACGAACTTCCGGGGGTTTTGTCGCCAGGGTAAAGGTTGGGATGAGTGGTATGAACTCTACTCAAACCAAATGGGATGGGTTCTGCCCTGGAGAGAGGAATTCTGTTGTCAAAAGAAAGGGGAAAGAATATTGGGCATGTAAAACAAAACAATTGTTCACCAAAAATATAACAGAAAAATATGACACATGGAAAAACAATATCTAGGCAGATTTATGTTGATTTGAATAATTTTTAAAGGAGGCTTCTCCTAAACCATAATTTAAAATGTCCGTTTGTGTACTACCCTGGAGCAATGCCCCATACACCATAGTGAAATAAGTGGGAGAAGGGCTCCTAAAAGGGCCTGTGGGGATGGAGAACCTGTAGGGCTAGTTCTTATTCAGATCAGTGTTAGGGCAGAACGCATGGAACGGAGATCTGGAAACTGTGATCCCCTTAAGACCACCATGCTCTGTACCCTTGGAAAGTGTTTGTGTCTCTTAATTTAAAGACCATTGTTGTAGAGGAAACATAACCAATAATTGTAATACAGTGTGACAAATGCTCTTACAGAATCATTAATCACATACTATGCTAGTAGAAAGACGGGAATGGAGTGATCACTTTAGGGAAGTGGAGATCATGCAAAAGGAAAAGTAGGAAAGGTTCAGTGGGGACATGAAGATATTTGAGGACTAGTTGTGTAAGGGAAAGAAGTGTGAGGGAGATGTGGAAGGCCTTCCAGGCTGAGGGAATAAAGCATCAGTTACTGAGATAGGAATCTAAGAGGTGGAGCTGGTTGGACAACACAACAGAAAATATAGAGTTCTATTTTTCTCGTGTTAAAGTTGAGATCTCTCTGGAATCTCTAAGTAAAGTGTCCCGCAGACTTCTGACAGGTGTGGAACTCAAAAGAGAGATCTGAACCAAAGTAGACATTTAAAGCTTAGTTGTACTGAGGCTTAGATAAGAATTGCGCCATTTGTATGGATTAGGTGACTCAGGAAAGTATTGCACGGTAACAGAAGTTGGCCAAGAACTTCAGCCTTTGAGGCAGGGAGGGCAAATGCCTAACCCATATGAATGCTTGCCTACAGCAGGCGTGGTGGATTGATCATTGCTCCATTTCTTAATGAGTCCAGTTTCCATTGTGATTTCTTTTTTGGGTTTTTTAGAAGCCTATTGCTTGATTTCCGAATGTTTAGAGATTTTCCAGTTACCTGTTTGTTACTGATTTCTAGTTTAATTCTATTTTGATCAGAAAACATACTTTGTATGATTTCAGTCCTTTGAGATTTATCAAGACTTGTCTGGCCTATGATCTATTTTGGTGAATGTTCAGTGCACGTTTAAAAAGAATATGTATTCTGTTGTTGTTGGATGTAGTGTTCCATAAAGGTCATTTAAGTTGAGTGGTTAATAGTCTTTTCAGATCTTCTCTATCCTTATTTCTGTACTTGATCTTAGCCAAAAGGCTGAGAAGCAGAATCCTTACTTCTCTATCCTTATATATTTTTTCCTGCTCTTCCATCACTTACTGAGAGAGAGATATTAAAATATCCGGATGTGATTTTGGATTTGTCTATTTCTACTTTTAGATCTGTCAGCTTTGCTTCATGTTTATTCCCTGTCTCCTTCCTTGCCAGGTCACCACCATGGGTTTGCTGTATTCCTCCACGAAGGGTCACAGCTCCTCTTAGGAGGCTTTCTGAATATATTCACTCTTTGCTTGCTCTCTGCCCTTGCCCCTTCAGGCTTTCTGTTATTGCCAGTCCCAGGGTATTGCACCATCCTTGTTGATTTTCCTACACTTTGCCCACACTTTTGTAAGTGGTTCCTTTATTATGCTCTCCTCAGTTACTCAGTTTGAATGTACCATCTGTTTCTTGCTGGGACTCTAATTGATAAATGGATATATTTAGGAAAAGTATTTCAATCAGTTAGAAAATCTAGTTCAAAAGCTTGAAATGAGTATATGTCTGACATGTTCAAGGGGTTGTGAGGAGACCAGTGTGGCTGGAGTGGATTAAGTGAGGAGACTAGCAGGAGATGAGGTCAGAGAGGAAATGGGGGAGCCAGATCAAAAATAGCTTTTTAGGCCTTTGTAAAGACGGGAGGGTTGAGCAGAGGACTGGCGTTACTTGATTCCTATTTTATTATGATCACCATGGCTGCTCTGTTGAGAATAAACTGTAGGGCGCAACGCAAGGGTTGAAACAGATCTGTTAGAAGGTGGGCGATAATGCTGTTTAAATGACAAAATACATTTAGGTAGAAAACCCCTAACTGGCTAGCATCAGCGTTATGGTGATAGAGGATGTGGTGAGAAGTGGACAACACTGGATATATCTTAAAGACAGAGTGAATGGGAGTTTTCTGATGGATTGGGGTGTGAAAGAGAGAAAAGTTGAGAATGACTGCAAGATTTCTGATCTGAGCAACTGGAGGGATTAAGTTGCCAGTAGAACTGGGGGACACTGTGGGTGGAGCACATTTTGGTGGAAAGATCAGTTCAGTTTTGAATATGTTAAGTTAAAGGTGCCTCTTAGGATATCCGTGTTTGGAGTTCTGAGGTCTGGGTTAGAGATACAAATTTCAGAACCAGCAATATATTAGTTGCACTTTAAACAAAACTGGGTGAGCTCATCGAGGAGAGGCTGTAGATAGAATGGAAAAGAGACTAGAACTACGCCTCTGCACCCCATGTGAAGAAGTTGGGGAGGAGAAAGAAAAGCAAAGGACACTTGAGGAGAGGAGGTGAGGGGATGAAAGGGAAAGGGAGAGAGAGGGGAGTGGAATCCCCTGTTGTCTGAGTCTTGAGAGGAAGCAGGGCCCTGACTCCACTCTGGAAATCACAGTGGTTAGCTCGTTCTTCCACCTGCTCCCCGGCAGCCAGGCTGTGGGTAATGACGTAGGCTTGGCTGGTTAAATGCCCTGCCCAAGGCTTTGAATCATAAGCGAGTTGTGCAAAGGCTGCAGGAACAGTTTACTTATGGTCACATCCTTATTATTTGAAGATGTATCAGAAAACTTTAAAGGTAAAGAAGCATGATTTCTGCAACTTAAGGTGGTGTTTTTCCTTCAGATCTTTTATCCTGAAGATATTTTCGACAGGTTTGAAAAATAGTAAAATGAAATGTTTGAGGAGAAAAAAGTTGTTCTCTGGTCATGGTGTCCCCTGCTGTGGATCTGGTGGTGCCAGGGGCTGTATCTCAGTGAGATTATCCTGGGGTGCGACTTTGACTGTGTTTCCTGTTGCCTTCCCTGTCATGCTGTGGACTGGTTTCTGAGTCTGGGTCTCTTCAGTAACCCGTGGTTCCTGTGAGCTATGTCATATAACTGCTCTAACAGAAACCCCAAGGTTTTTTTTACTAAGCTGGTTTGAAATGGAGCTTTTGTTACAGCTATTATATGAAATAGCTCATAGGAACTATGGGTTACTTAGAGCCAAGATTAAGTAAAATGACATAAATAATGTGTCTTTACAGTGTTTGCCAAATAGCCACTACTCAATAAATAATAGCTTGTGTCTAGACTAATTCAGAGGAAAATTCCTTTGATTTGTACAACTGAACTCTAAATATACATGTTATCTTTATTAGAAAGTATGCCCGTGTTCTACACAATGTTTCTACTTTTCTCTTAATTTACCACATACCTATGATAAATTTATTTATCTATAAAAACTTTTCACAGATTTACAAATTTCCTCATTTGTAAAGTCGTTGTCTCACAGGGTTATTTTGGGAGTGTGTAAAGTACTTAGAAGACACTAATCATCTAACAAGTGTTGGCTGTTGTTATTACCATGATTTAAGGCCTTTAGTCTCCAGGATACCTCACTAGCTCAAAACTGGGAATGTGGAAAGACTCGTTTTGCACAGCTACTTTTTCTAAGCATCTTTGAACCCTTTCCAAATGAAGTTCCAGGTGCAGATGGTATCAATAAGTCTGTTTTGCTGTTGGAGAGAGCAAAGCAGAGATTGGTTTCGTCCTGCACTTTAGAAGATCAGCCAGAAATGAATGTAATTAATGTTACTTTAAAAAATTAGAACCGTGTAGAAGTTACTGAGAGCTTTTGTTTGTTTCATGTATGGATTCTTGGCATGTATACCACTGGGGCTTTACTTTTTTTGTGTGTGTACCTAGAAATACTGAATTTTGGGGTTGTGTTACTGGAGAACTTGAAGTTGTATATAATAAAAATAAGAACTTATAAAGATGTAAAAAGGTTGCAGATATGTGTTAAAGATACCACCCTATGGATGCTTTGGATGATCTTCAACAAAATGCTTTCTTGTCTATTGTTGTTGACTTTATTAGTATTACAATTAATGAGAAAATAATGCTGGTTAGTATAGTTTATTGTACTTTACCTTTTTTGCTAACATATTTAAAATGTGAATTTCACTGATGCTTCACTTCTTTATATAACTTATGCTTTGAACAGACATTTTTGAGCATAGTGCCTGACACAATGTGTGCTACATTTCTCTAACATCCTGCTCTGTAGGTCAGGAGAATCATTGTGAAAGGTATAGTGTGTGGTTTTCTTACTTGTCTATTGTAATGGTTGTGTTTCCTTATTCTCTTTTAGGTGATACAGTTAGTATTGGAGATGTATCCTACAAGTTGAAAACTCCTAAGAACCCAGAACTTGTGCCACAGAACTACAGTAAGATATAGTCATTTCTTTATGCATGAATAATTTAACTTTTCATTGTGTGAGTGTTCAAACATAGACAAAACTAGAGAGAATAGTATAAACCTGATGTATTTATCATTCAGCTTCAACATTTATCAATGTATGTGGGTCTTCTTTTACCTGACTCCCTTTTTTTTTTTTTGATGAGGAAGATTGTCCCTGAGCTAACATCTGTGCCAGCCTTCTTCTTTTTTGTATGTGGGATGCTGCCACAGCATGGTTTGATGAGCGATGTGTAGGTCTACAGCCAGGGTCTGAAGCTGTGAACCCTGGGCTACCAAAGTGGAGCATTCGAGCCCAACCATCATGCCACTGGGCCAGCCCCTTGACTCCCATTTTTTTGTTCTGGAGTATTTAAAACCTATGCCAGACATTGTATCACTTCACCCATGAATATTTTAGTAAAACATTTATTTTTTCACATACTATTGTTTCTTTTTGAATTGGGATAAAATTTACATATAATGCACACATCTTAAGTATTCGTTTTGGTTAATTTTGACAATTTCATAAACCTGTATAACCACCAAGATTACTTTCATTACCTCTGAATGTTCTCTTGTGCTCCTTCCCCTCTACCCTGCCCTGAAAACCACTGCTCTCTTTTCTACCATGATAGATTGGTTTTGCCTGTTCTTTAGCTTTATATAAATAGAATGATATAGTCTGGGTTTTTTTTTTGTGTGTGTATCAGGTTTCTTTTCATCAGGATAATGATTTTGAGGTTCATCCATGTTGCTGCACCTATCAGTTTATTTTTATTTTATTTATTTATTTTTTACTTTTTTTTAAATTAAGATTATGATAGATTACAACCTTGTGAGATTTCAGTTGTACATTATTGTTAGTCATGTTATGGGTACACCACTTCACCCTTTGTGCCCTTCCCCACCCCCCCCCCCCCTTTTCCCTGGTAACCACCCATCAGTTCTCCTTGTCTTTATGTTAACTTCCACCTATGAGTGGAGTCATATAGAGTTCGTCTTTCTCTGTCTGGCTTATTTTGCTTAACATAATACCCTCAAGGTCCATATCAGTTTATTTTTAATTGCTGAGTATTATTCCATTGTCTAAATATACCACAATTTGTTTATCCATTCTCCTACTGGTGGGCATTTGGATACTTTCCATTTTTGGACAGTGGTGAATAAGGTGATATGAACATTCCTGGACAAGTCTTGTGATCATAAGTTTCCACTTCTCTTGAATAAAAAGGAGCTGAATTGACATGTCATAAGGTGCATGCCTGTTTAACTTTGTAAGACACTGCCAAACAGTTCTCTGAAGTAGTTGTTCTGTTTTACCCTTTGACCAACAGTGATCTTCTACATCCTTGCCAACACTGATATTTGCAGTCTTTTTATTTTATTCATTCTACTAGGTATGTAATGGTAATTCATCATGGTTTTTGTTTTATTGAGGTATAATTCATATACCATAAAATTCACCTTTTTAAAGTGTGCTACTCAGTGGTTTTCAGCATATGTGCAGAGTTGTGTGATGACACTGCCATCTAACTTTAGAACACTTTCATCACCCAAGAGAAACCTCATACCCATTAGCAGTCATTCCTCATTTCTTCCTCCTCCTCCCCTTCTCCCCACCCTGCCTTTGACAATCACTGATATACTTTCTCTTTTTATAGATTTGCCTATTCTGAACCTTTCGTGTAAATGGGATCATACAATGTGTGGCCTTTGTGTCTGGATTATTTTATAATGTTATCATAACTTACAATGTTTTCAAAGTTCATCCGTGTTGTAGCATGTATTAGTACTTCATTCCTTTTCATGGCTAAATAATATTCCATTGTATGGATATACCACTTTTTCTTCACTCATTCATCACTTGATGGACATTTGGATTGTTTCCACTTTTGGGCTATTAGGAATGTTGCTATGAGCATTCATATACAAGTTTTTGTGTGGACATATGTTTTCAGTTTTCTTGGGTGTGTGCCTAGGAGTGGAATTGCTAGGTCATATGGTTACTCAATGTTTAATGTTTTGATAAATTACCAAACTGTTTCCCCAGGAGGCTGCACTATTTTACATTCCCATCAGCAATGTATGAGAGTTCTGGTTTCTCCACATTTACCAACATTTGTTAATGTCTGTCTTTTTTTATTATATCCCTCTTTGTGGGTGTGAAGTGGTATCTCATTGTTGTTTTGATTTGCATTTCCCTAATGGCTCACAGATACTGCTTTCCTCAAAATCATGTCACTTCTCTTCTCAGAATTTGTTAAATGACTCTTTAATACCTTAGGAACAAAAGTCAGTCCTTACCTTTCATGATCTGGTCTCACCCTCAGCTCCTGCCATTCTCCTTTCCTTTCTCCGTTCCAGTCATTGGGCACAATATAGCGTAATTTTTTGTTCACTCTTGAGATTCTTCCACTAGACTATGTGCTTCTTGAGGGAGAATATCTCACTTCCATCTAACACAAATTTCCATTTACTCTACCTCCTAAATGGCTCTGAAATTTGTCCTCTCCCCTCTGTCCCACTTTTCTTTTGCTTTTTTGTTAAAGATTTTATTTTTCCGGGCCAGCCCGGTGGCGCAGAGGTTAAATGCATACACTCTGCTTCATGGCGGCCCGGGGTTCGCCAGTTTGGATCCCGGGTGCGGACATGGCATCGCTTGGCATGCCATGCTGTGGTAGGCATCCCACATATAAAGTAGAGGAAGATGGGCACAGACCTTAGCTCAGGGCCAGGTTTCCTCAGCAAATAAGAGGAAGATTGGCAGCAGATGTTAGCTCAGGGCTAATCTTCCTTAAAAAAAAGATTTTATTTTTCCTTTTTCTCCCCAAAGCCCCCTGGTACATGGATGTGTATTTTAGTTGTGGGTCCTTCTAGTTGTGGCATGTGAGATGCTGCCTTAGCATGGCTTGATGAACAATGCCACGTCCGCGCCCAGGATCCAAACTGGCGAAACCCTGAGCTGCTGAAGTGGAGCATGTGGACCCAACCGCCCGGCCACAGGTCCGGCCCCTGTCCCACTTTTCTTTTACTATATTTTTTTGAATTGTTTTCTTACAGGTTACTCTAGAGATTACAATTAACAATATAATTTAAACTTGTTCAGATTAATACTAACTTAATTTCAATAGTATACACAACTTTACTCCAACATAGTTCTGTTCCCTTCCACTTTCTTTGTGCTATTGTTGTCATACAAATTATATCTTTATACATTAAAAATCTATTGGCACAATTTCATAATTATTATTTTATGAAGTTGTTTTTTAAATCAGATAGAAGAACAAAACAGTTACAAGCAAAAATATGTTCACACAATAGTCCCCCTTTATCCACAGGGGATATTTTCTAAGACACCCAGGGGATTCCTGAAACAGCAGATGGTACAGAATCCTATATATACTATGTTTTTTACTATATATGCATACCCTTGATAAAGTTTAATTTATAAATTAGGCACAGTAAGAGATTAACAACAGTAACTAATAAAATAGAACAATGATGGAAATAAACTGTTATGAAAGTTACTGTAGATCTTAGCAACCTCAGCATATGATGTTTTTTGCTTTCCTTATTAAGTCAAGCACTTTTGCCTTTTCACTTAACGGAGGCACTTTATAGCTCCTCTTTGGCATATCCAAATGGCCAACATGACTACTCTTGTGCGTTGGGGCTATTTTTAAGTAAAATAGGGATTATTTGAACACAAGCACTGTGATACTTGGGACAATGATCTGATAACCAAGATGGGTATTAAGTAACTGATGGGCAGGTAGCACATACAGCATGGATATGCTGAACAAAGGGATAATTCATGTCTGGGTGGGATGGAGTGGGATGGCTGACGTGAGATTTCATTACACTACTCAGAATGTTGCGCAATTTAAAAGTTATGAGTTATTTATTTTTGGAATTTCCCATTTAATATTTTTGGACTGCGGTTGACTGTGGGTAACTGAAATTGCAGAAAGTGAAACTGCGAATAAGAGGGGACTACTGTACTATCTTTGTATTTACAGATGTAATTACCTTTGCTGGTGCTCTTTCTTTCTTTGTCATGGATTTGATTTACTTTCTAGTGTGCTTTCATTTCAGCATGAAGGAAGGACTCCCTTTAGTATTTCTTGTAGGGTGAATCTGCTAGTGATGAATTCTTTCGGTTTTTGTTTATCTCTGAATTTCTTATTTCTCCTTTGTCTTTTGAAGGATAATTTTACTGGATACAGAATTCTTGGTTGACAGTTTTTTCTGTTAGCACTTTGAATATGTCATCTTACTGCCTCTGGCCTCCATAGTTTCTGATGAGAAGTCAGTTATTAATTTTATCGAGGCTCCCCTCTATGCGATGAGTCACTTTTCTCTTTGCTGTCAAGATTCTCTCTTTGTCTTTGACTTTTGATAGTTTGGCTATGATGTGTCTAAGTGAAAATCTCTTTGAGTTTGACCTATTTGGAGTTTGTTGAGATTCTTGGATGTGCAGATTAATGTTTTTACATCAATTTGTGGGAGTTTTTGGCAATTATTCTTTATTATTATTTCTTTCTTCCCTCCTCTCTTACTTTCTTTTTCTGGAACTCCTATTATGTGTATGTCAATATACTAGATAGTGTTCAACGGGTTTCTGAGGCTCTGTTTGTTTTTCTTCATTCTCTTTTCTTTCTGTTTCTTAGATGAAATAATCTCAATTGACCTGTATTTAAGTTTGCTGATTATTCTGCCTGTTCACATCTGTTGTTGAGCCCCTCTAGTGAATTTTTTCAGTTCACCTATTGTAGTTTTCAACTTCAGAATTTCTGCTTGGATCTGTATATAATTTCTATTTCTTTATTGATATTTTCTGGTGAGATATGGTTGTCATACTTTCCTTGAATTCTTTTTACATGGTTTCTTTTAGGTCTTTGAACGTATTAATAATAGCTCATTTAAAGTGTTTATCTACTAAGTCCAGGGTCTGGCTTCCTCAGAGATAGCTTTTCTGACTGATTTTTTTCTCTATGTAGGGGCCATACTTTCCTGTTTCTTATAATTTTTTTTGTTGAAAAGTGGACATATTAAATAGTATAATGTGGCAACTCTGGAAATCAGACTCCTCTCTTCCCCAGGTTTCGTTTTTGCTACTTGTTGTTGCTGTTTATTTTATGATTTTCATAGAGTATTTTTCTAAAGTCTGTATTCTTTTTTAAAATTTTTTTGAGGAAGATTAGCCCTGAGCTAACGTCTTCTGCCAATCCTCCTCTTTTTTCTGAAGAAGACTGGCCCTGAGCTGACATCCGTGCCCATCTTCCTCTACTTTATATGTGAGACGCCAATCACAGCATGGTGTGCCAAGTGGTTCCATGTCTGCACCTGGGATCTGAACCAGTGAACCCCGGGCCGATGAAGCGGAATGTGCGCACTTAACTGCTGTACCACCAGGCTGGCCCCCAGAGTCTATATTCTTTGTCGTGTGCAGCCACTAAAGTTTCTGCTCAGTTAGCTTAGTGATCAGGCAATGACTGGGCAGAGATTTCTTAAATGTCTTGGACAAATAAATTTTCTCAGCCTTTGCCCAAGGCCTCATGTTGGGCATCATTTCAGCACTCCAAAGGCAACTTACCAGTGTGTCTTAAACCTTTACTACCTGCTTTTGCAAAGCCTTAACATCAGCCAGAGATGAGAGATTAGGCCCTTCTCAGGACTTTCCTGGACATGTACATAGTCCTGCACATGTGCATGGCCTTCAAGATTCCAAGGCATACACTGGAGCTTTTCAAAGCCTCCTTTGGACATCTTATTCTCAGTTTTTCCTTTTAAGTTTTGTTTTGTTTTGTTTTTTAGTTTTTGGTCATCCTCATGTTAGCTCCAACTGGTTTTGCTGCATCAGGCAGCTGTGATGTTAAGCAATGGTTGCTGATTTTTTTTTGACAAACACCCTGGGAGTAGAGCTGTTTACACATAGGGAGCTCTGAGTGGTTCAACTAAAGACAAATTCTAAGAATGGGGCTTTTCAGGGAGCTGCTGGACAGGTTGGTATGGATAATTCTCTGGCGGTGGGGCTTTTGGGAAGCTCTAGCCCTGTTCTGTCCTCTCCCGTGGTTGCCAGAGTGCTGGTTTTCACTATCATTTTGGGAAGTTGGTTTTTAAGACTACTACAAGCTGGGGAGAGAGATGTGAACAGGGCAAGTTAAAATACTACAAAGCTCACTGTTCTTACTGAGGCTCACCCATTTTTCTAGATTAAATGCTTGTTGGATTGGTGAAAACCTTTTGTTAATTCCCAGATTCTGAAACAGTTGATTTTGACAAATTTTTGCCAGTATTCTCATTGCTTTTATGGAAGAGTAGATTTTCAGAGGTTCTTACTCTGCTGTTCCAGTAGTGCATGTCCTCTCATTGTGGTCTTAATTTGCATTGCCCTGATGAGTAATGATGTTCAAGATATTTTCCTATTCTTATTGGCCATTTATAAATTTTTTGTGAAGTGTCTGTCAAAATGTTTTGCCTGTTTTAAAAAATTGAGTTGTTTGTCTTTTTATTGTTGATCTATAAAAGTTCTTCATATATTCTGGACATAAGTCTTTTGTCATATTTATGTATTATGAATACTTTTTCTTAGTCTCTGCCTTGCCTAGTCGTTTTCTCAATGATATCTTTTGATTGGCAAAGTTTTGATTACATTCAATTTATCAATTTTTTATGGTTAGTGTTTATTTTGTATTAGAAATCTTTGCTTACTTCAAGGTTGCGAAGATATTCTATTTTTTTAAATAAGAACTTTCTAGTTCTGTTTTACTTTAAAGGGGTAGATCTATTTCATCTCAGTTTTAAAATTTATTGGCATAAATTTTTTCATGATGTAGCCTTTTTTAGTCTTTAAATATCTGCAGAATCTGTATGGCTATTCCCTCTTTTATTCTTGATATTGGAAATTTGGGTTTTTTTTTCTTTCTCTTTTTAATCAGTCTTACTAGGGGTTTATCAATGATACTAACTTTTCCAAAAACAATAGCCTTTGACTGTTCATTTTTCTCTATTTCTTGTCCATTTGTTATTTCATCAATTTCCATTCTTTAATATTTCCTTTTATTTACTTTAATTTCTCTTCTTTTTCTAGCTATTTAAGGTGGAGGCTCAGATTGCTTTTTTTTTTCCCTTTCTTTTTTCCTAATTTAGACATCTGAAGCTATGAATTTCTATCTAAACAGTGCTTTAGCTCCATCTCACAACTGTTGATATGATAAGTTTTCATAATTATTCAGTTCAAAATATTTCTAATTTCCTCTGTGATTTCTTTTTAGATCCAGGGTTGTTTAGAGGTATGTTTGCTTCATTTCCAGTGTTTGGTTTGTTTTTCTTTATCTTATTGATTTCTAATTTAACATTACCATGGTCAGAGAACATACTCTGTATGGTTTCAATCTTTTGAAATTGAAGTTATTGAGACTATGACCCAGCATATGATCTGTCATGTAAACTTTGAGAGGAATTAGTATTCTGCTGATAGTGGGTGTTATATTCTCTAAGTATTAGTTAGGTCAATGTTGACAATGTTGTTCATGTCTTTTTTATTCTTATTGATTGTTTATCTACCTTTTAATCAGTTACTGAGAAAGAGGTGTTAAAACCTTCTATTATGGTTGTAGATTTGTCTTATTTATCTGTGCTGTCAGTTTTTACTTTGTGTATTTTGAACCTCTGTAATAGGTATGTACACGTTTATAATTGTTATGTCTTCTTTATGAAGGGTCCCTTTTGTTACTGTGTAATGCTGGCTTTATGTCTGGTAACGCTTTTTTTCCTTAAAGTTTATTTTGTCTGATTATTGGTATAAACCACACCATCTTTCTTGTGTTTAGTGTTTGCATAGTATGCTCTCTTTCATTTTTTTGCTTTCAGCTAGTCTATGTCTTTATATTTAAAGTGTGTCTTATGAACAGCTTATCTATTCTGACAGCTCTTTCTTTGAATTGGAATGATTCAGCCCATTTATATTTAATATAATTATTGACATATTAAAGCAATTAACATTACAGCTTTCTTGTGTTTAAGTCTATGATCTTGATGTTTGTTTGCACTTTGTCCTATTTATGTTTTTATATACATCTTTTCTTGCCTTCTTTTGAGGGATAATATGTTCCATTTTGTCTCCTTTTTTGTCTTTTAGTTATGCCTCTTTTTATAGAGTTGCTCTGTCTAATGGAACTTTCTGAAGTGATGAAAATGTTCTATATCTGTGCTGTCTGATACAGTAGGCACTAGCCACTTGTGGTTATTAATCATTCAAAATGTGGCCATGCAATCAAGGAAAATAATTTTAAATTTAACTTAATTTAAATTCACGTTTAAATAACAACATGTATCTAGTGCTACTCTATTGAACAGTGCAGCTCTAGAGATTATAATATACATCTTTAACTTATCACAGTCTACTTTCAAATAATAATTAATCTATTTTAGGAACAGTGAGAGAACTTTTCACCACTATACTTTTGTTTACCTCCCATACCCTTTGTACTCTTGTTGTCATATATTTTAATTCTGTATAGATGCTGAAAACACCGCCACGTTTATTATTATTTTTGCCCTAAGCAGTCAATAGAATTTTAAGAAATTATATATATGTATAAAATGAAGATAATTAAAAAAAATTTTTAATATTTACCCATACTTTAATGCTTTATGTTGCTTTTCATTCCTTCCTGCAGATTCAGGCATCCATCTGAAAGCATTCTCTTCAGGCAGAAGAGTTTCTTTAAGCATTTCTTTTAGTGCAGGCTTACGAGAGATGAATTCTTTCATCTGTTATCTGTCTTAAAATGTGTTTATTTTCCTTTCATTTTAAAAGGATTTTTTTTTTGCTGGATTTGAAATGCCAGTATTTTTTTTTTCTTTTAGTATTTTAAAGATGTCATTTTATTGTCTTATGGTTTCTATTGTTCCTAATGAAAAGCCTGCTGTAATTTTTGTTGTTATTCTGCTGTTTGTAAGTTTTCTTTCTTCTCTATCTACATTTAAGATTTTCTCTTATCTTTTTATCTACATCAGAGTTTGGCTTTGATGTAGCTAAGTGTGGTTTTCTTTGAATTTATCTTCCTCATATTTCTCTGAGCTTTTTGAGTCTGTGGGTTAATAACTTTCATCAATTTTGGAACATTGTTGGCCATAATTAAGTTAACTTATTTTTTTTTCTGCTTTGTGTGGTCTGGTGTAAGTCTTACCTGATGTTTCATTCATTTCTGTAAATATATTTTTCATTTCTACCATGTCATTTGGTTTTTCTTTATATTTTCCATCTCTCATGCTTGAATGCATTCATGTTGTCATCCTTTACCATTAGATCTTTTAGTGTATTTTTCTTGGTCTAATAATTCCAGCATCTGGGCCATTTTTAAAACTGCTTTGATCAACTTTTTGTCTGTCTTGACTATGGGTCACATTTTCTTGCTTTCCTGAGTGTCTCATAATTTTTTATCATATTCCAGACATTGTGGATAAAAAAAGCATAGAGATTGAAGTAAATAATATTTATCCCAGAAAAGGGCATGCCCCTTCTTCTACTTAGCCTTGCCTGTTTGTATGTGTGTGTGTAGTTGGAGGAGGGGGTGCTGAGTTAGTCTAATCTGTGCTGGGCTTTCTTGTAGCTTTTGTTAGATTCCATTTATCTCTGGCTTTAAATGTTTTAAGGAAGGTATTGAGACTTTCCCTTCAGCACGGTTCAGGATCAGAATTCTGATGAGATTCCAGAGTTCTCTTTGTGCTTTTTATAGCTCCATCTTCAGTTCTACAAACCATGGCCAGTCTCTTTTTTCTTTATAGCTGCCAGATCTTTGGATACTGAGGGATTCTCTTTGCTATTCAGTCCTGTATTCTACTTTCTGCAACTTGGATCTCTCTTGTCCTGTTGCCTTGCCTCCAGCCTCCAGAGGCCGTGTCAGTGAAGGCCAAGAGTGCCTTAGAAGGATTTATCTCAGCTCCAGCCCCAGCACCATCTTTGAGAACTGCTGCCTTGCACTTGATAAAGACTTGAATGCATTATGTGATTTCTGTTGCCTTTTATATCCCATCCCCAGCCTCCAATGGTTTGTTGCCTTGCGCTAAGGAAAGGTCCATCATGCTTCAGGAAAGATAGCTCTCAGCTCCTGCCCTGCATCTGGGTTTTAGGGTATACTCCTTTGTACTTGATGAAGGCCAATGGGGAAGAGTTGGTGAGTAGGTGGAGATTTTCTTTGTAACTGAGACTTCTCAGCAGATTAATTCATCATGCCAGCCCGTGTGTGGCCACTGTAAGTTTGCTAAAAGTTTACCTTGCTTGTCCTGACACATCTATGGCAGACTCTCCTCCTGCCCTCTACCAGGTAAGAAAGCTAGCTGTGGGCCTCTTCTCTCCTTGGAAGGGCTCATTACTTTCTAGAGCTTAGTTCATTTAGGTTTCTTTGTATCCTTAGCTTTATGATGTTTTTTTAAGAAACTGTGATTTTTATAGATTAACTGGCTTGCTCTGATTGTTAGGTTGGAAGTGAAATTCTCTTGGAATTCTCTTCATCCTAACTAGAAGGTGGGAGTCAGGAACATTTATTTTTAATATTCATTATTTAACGGTTATGCCTAATCATGTTATTGTAATAGACAGGTTTTCTTTTCTAGGGGTGAGACTAGTGACCTAACTGTTTAGCAAGTTGTTTTGCTTATCTAGAGAGAAATTAACAAAACAGATCTATAACACCTTTCATGCCATAGGTACATGATAATTGAAAAAAAACCCACTCATTTTTCCTGATTTCTGGGTCTTTTCTTATTATAACTGTAGCTAGCTTTTTAAAATGAGCTTTAGAAGTGCGAATAAAATCCGCTCTAAACAGACAATAGAAAAACTTGTGTAGTTTTAGTTCTGTAGGGAAACACCTCCTTGGGGAGGAAATTATGTTTAACATTTTGTCTATACTACTTGCTAGATGTGTGAATGTCTTTTTTTTAAATGTGTGAATTTCTATAGTCATTTAACTGCTTTGAGTCTCGTTGACTATATGGAGACAATCATTTCAACATCATGAAAATATTGTAAGAATTAGATCAAATAGCATATGTGAAATGTGTAGATAGTACCTGGCATATAGTGCTCAATAAATGAGAGTCCCTGACACAGCCATTTCTCCAGCCTTCTGATTCTTGTTCCTTTTCTTTTCCTTTACCCCATGCCTGTGGCTCTGTTGAGCATGGGGATTCCTTAAGGGCTGCTGTGATTCTGCTTACAAGATATGCTAAAGCATTTTCATCTTCGTTCAGTCTCACCCTTAAAAGCTGAATCTGGAAGACAGTTCATCTAGATTTGATTTTGAATTTGCCCTCAGTTAGGTTGTTTGCAGGATCACAAATGGCAGTAGGCTCTTCAAATAAACTTCAGTTTCCCTTCACAGATCACACTTAATGTATTTACAGTGTGGAAAGAATGTTGGCCTTTTCACTCTCACCTAGACGTGAAGCATAGTCATTGCCTGACAGCTCTCAGCAGGAGACAGCACTATCCATTCCTTTTTTTAACAACTAAGATGCCATAGTCTCCTATCTGGGGTCTGCTGAAATATTTTGTTGTAGTCACAAATGCTTAATCATTTTGGAGATCTTATTAAGTGAGAGAATTAGCAAGATTATCTATACTAGCTTTAAGGAATTCAAACGATCTCAGCGAGGATATCAATTTTAAAACTTATAAACATAGGCTTTGAATGAATGTATTTTCAATATTTTGCAAATGACTGAGGGGCAATACAGTGGCTGGCTCAGATCAAGTCCCAAAGTGTAAAATATATATCTTTCTAAATATAGCAAAACTCCCATAAATTGTCACCAAAAAAACCCAGAAAAAAAAGAAAAACATGACATTTTCTGGTTTACATACTTTCAATTTTTATTACTGTTTTCATGCATCTCTCACATAATCAGAATTTTTCATTTTTTTTTGTGTTCACTTATTAGTAGCTTACCCTTTGAAGTTTATCTGAAGAGACTTTATACTGAAAGTAGTAGGATGGTCCATAGACTTCAGCTCACGTTTCGTGGGCTTGCTATCCAGTCATCATTGTTCCTACCTAATAGTCACAATGTAAGTATCCTTGTCTACTATTGTTTGTGTATTAAGATGATGGGAGTGTATGTTTTACCCCAGAAGTAAATTGTTACATTTTCTCTACTAGTCTTATGAACAACTGTGCCCATTTATAAGAAAAAGACTGTTGGGAGTTTGGTTAACCTGAAATAGGCAAAGTGGCTGAGCTAAGTCAACCAAAATCGCAGGTATCCACGTCAGCACTATGTGGTTGCTACATATTGATTGGACAGATATATTGTATTGCATAACATGTTTTGTGCATCTATTTGCTGTATTATGTTCAAGTATTTTATTCTTTGAACTTTTTCTTCCTCTCTTAGGGACTATTTCCAAAATGGGAAAATTACAGTTCTTTGGCTTCACTCTTGCTATTACATGATTGATTGGAGATTATAGTCTTGGTTATGAGAGAACTTTGATGGATTTTTTTTCTCATTTGGACTTATTGTAAAGAATATTTTAAAATATCTTGGAAATGGTGTTTTGTTGAAGTTTGATACCCTATTGCTTTCCTTCTTCTATTTGTGCTTCAATTTTGCTTCCTGCCTTTTGGATACTTAATATTTTCAAATGAAATATACAGTGATAGACTTTTGTTAGGGAAAGGAACTTTAGCAATTATCCTCTCTGAAACTCATTTCGTAGCCAGGAAAGTAGGACCATTAGAAAGAGGTCAGAAGGCTAATTAGTAGCAAAGCCCTGATTTCCTGACTTCAGTTTGATTTTCCTTTTATAGTCTGCTGCAATGTCTCTGGCTTCTTTTCTTTAGAATAAGTCCTGGAATGGAAAGAAGAATGGTATGTTAGAAAACTCTTTTGGAATTTAAAAGTGTGAAAGATTACTGAAAAATATTGAAATAGTTGAGGCATGGCAGTGCTATTTATTTCTATCTTTATCAAAGTTATTATTCAGAGTACTGAAAATCACTGTCATCTTTTAGTAATGAAGAAATAAAAATAACAGTGTTGAAATATGAGCCCTGATATTCATATTTAACATTTATTTAATAGAATGGTAGAAATCCTCCTAACTGGCAGATGCTAGAGATTGGAAATATTCTTGAGTGGAAGTGTAAAATTCAATTTAAAACCACACAAATGCAGTATTATCTCATCAAAGTAAAATTTCTTAAGTCATTGACTATTTGATTGAGATAATGAAAGCTTGTATTTTATAGTCAGTTGTCGAATTCTCATTTGATCTGTTTCTGTCTTCACGGTATTGGTCACAGCAGGACATCTGTCTACCTCCAGCATCTAGCCCAGTGCCTGGTACCTAATAGACACAGGAGTTGGACTGTTCCTCGGGTTTATTATCTAGGTCTTGTCACCTCCTGCCTTGACCATTATAGCTTCCACTTATCATCTCAGTCCCTTGTATCTCACCTGTAAGTGAAGTGGATAATTGGAAGCTTTTTGCCTTTTTGTATGGAAACCAAATCTCAAGGCTTAGATGAAATCGGCAGCTGTTGAAAAGGGGTTCCTTCCTGTTTTTATGCTTGAAGTTAAACTATATTGTATCAAAGCTGGTATTTTTTCCAGGGTTTGCCTTATGAGGTGGTGCTCTAGGGTGGCAGATTTTCAATAGATGACTTCAAACCTGACCTCAGAATTGTATTTCTGCTTCCTTATATAATCTTCTTGTTGGAGTCAGTGGACCGATTATATATGAGGTCGTTTAAGGTTTACTGGACATGCTGAACTTTTATCCAAGCAGTTAAGGCCCACAAATATTTTCTGCAAGAATTACAACATTGTCCTCTTAAAATGGTGAGTTTTGGCATAAAGTCAAGAGGATGAGAGATTTTGAGAGAACCTTTGCCTTTAGTTTATAAATAATTTTAAGATGTTTGAGAAATTTATCAGTGTCATAAGTGACAAAATAGCATGAAAAAACTAGGTCGTTTTTGTGTCGGTGTAGATAATGTGGAACAGTCATTGCAATTGCTTGTCAGTTTTAATGAATTAGTGACAAAGGTTACACAAAAGGCCTCCAGGAAAGTGTTACCTAAGATTCCCTTACTTAATACAGTCAGAGTTTGAAAAACAATCTGAGAAGCAAGGCCTCCAATCCTTAAGATTTGCCTTATTTTCAGTAGTGCACTAATTGCCTCTCATTACATGAGGATTTACTTTGAGAAAGGATTTTATTTGAGATATCTTAGGATGTATTTTTAAGAATAGAGCCCTCGAAAGGAAGAGTCCCATCAACTTTAAAAGACCTTTAACTTGTCTTGAAGTCTCCTCTAGTCTCTACAGCAATCTTTATTAAGTGCCCAATTTTTCTTTAATCCTCTTTCTCCCAGGCACCGTATTGAAGATGGCTTAAAGCTTTTTGATGCATTTTATTGCTTTTCATTTTCTATTTAATGACTTGTTGCTTTCTGCAACTTTCGTTGCAGATGTACAATTTTTGAACTATGTAATATGTTAAATAGACTTCTTTGGATCTATTGGGTAATTTAACCACCATTAATGACATTGTTTAAATGAGAAAACAAATTCAAGTAGTGCTAACTTAAAAATCATATTTTAATGCATATATAACACGTGATAGAAGAGTAATACCCTAAACATACAAATATGTTTTATAAATTGATGAGAAACATGATGTGATCCAGTAGAAAATACATAAAGGGTTTAAATAGGCATGCCACAGGAGAAGAAATTCAAATGGCCAATAAGTATATGAACATATGTTCTAACCCTGCTTAATAGAGAAATGCAAATTATACAGTAAAATAGTAATTTTCATACATCACCTGGGCCAAAATTAAAAAGTATTATAATGTCTAGTACGTACAAGGTTGCAGGGAAATGGCATTGTCATACATTGCTGGTAGAAGTGTGAGTTCATATGACCTCTTTGGAAAGTAATATGATAGCTATTAAAATAAAAAAATACCGTTTAATGTAGCAGTTTCTTTTTTAGGTTCTATCCTTTAGGGAAAAAATCAGTACATAAAAAAAGGATATTTGTACACAATATTATATTGCGGCATTTTGGTGTTTTTGGTAGTGACAAAAACTGGAAGCAATCTGAGCCCATCAGTAGAGGCATGACTGAATAAATTATTGTATACTCATTTTATGGAATCTTCTGGAGCTGTTAAAAAAGAATAAATTAGATTTATATCTCTGGACCTAGAGAGTGTTCATGTGATGTTGTTAAGCAAAAATTGCACACTACAGAGTAGTATATGAAGTATGACACTGTTTTTGTTTTCTTTTAAAAAAACAACTTGAGGGGCCTGCCCTGTGGCCGAGTGGTTAAGTTCACGCGCTCTGCTTTGGCTGCCCTAGGTTTTGCCGGTTCTGATCCTGGGCTCGGACGTGGCACCACTCATAAAGCCATGCTGAGGTGGCATCCTACATGCCACAACTAGAAGGACCCACAACTAAAAATACACAATTATGTACCGGGGGACTTTGGGGAGAAAAAGGAAAAATAAAATCTTAAAAAAAAAACAACTTGAAACACTCTTTGCAGGTGTATTGTATGTCTCTCTGTATGCAGAGAAATGTGTGGAAGGCTACACTCCAGGCTCTTAACTTTGACTTCCTCTGGGGCATTGGGTTAGGAGTGGAGTTGGGAATGGAAGGAGTTGAGAGTGATCATGTAATTTTTCTTTTTACATTTTTGCGTTTTTTTCTTTGTTATAGTAAGCACATATTAGATTGTAACTTTAAAAATAGCTAATAAATCCCCTATGTTTAGTATGAAACTTCATTAAAGCATACATCCATTATAACTGATTTTTCTGTGATCTGACTCATAAAAATTAAATGCTCATGGGTTTATGTTTAAATAATTCAGACTCATTTGACAGGACCTAAAAATTCTTGGTTCTTCTGAGATGTGTTCATAACTAAGGGTCATTCTTTGGTTTCCTTTTATGTTTTTCATTGTTGTCTTGTCATGAATATGACTAGCTACACTAAGACCAACAAAAATGTCTTCAGTAAATTATCACAATGTAGCAATACCTTATGGATAAGCACTTTAGGGGGCTGCAAATTGAATTTTGGGTATTAAATTGTGATCTACTGCTTAGTCGAAATATTCTAATATATGTCTCCTATCATATTGCTACCTTCTCTGTGTATCACAGTTCTTCCCTACTTCCAGTATGGCTGTTATCACTTTATAATATGGTTTTCAAAAGAAATGTAACTTTTTTCCTATTACAAAAATAAAATATGATCAATACAGAAAACCTGGGGATCACTGAAAAAGGATAAAACCCAGATCATCTATAAGTCAAATTATAAGCACTGTTAACATTTTAATATGGGTTACTCTAATCTTTTTTAACAGTGTTACTGAGCATAATTTACATACAATAAATTACAATAAAATGTGCATACAATAAAATGTGCAGTTTCAAAAGTTTTGACATACGTATATAACCGTGAAACATCACCATAATCAAAATACTGATCAAATAAATTCATCACCCCTGAAAGTTTACTTGTGCCCCTTTATAATGTCTCCTAGTTACTCCATTTTCTGGGAATCACTGATCTGCTTTGTATGTTTATTTGGATTTTCTAGAATTTTATATAAATGGAATCATACAATATGTGCTCTATTTTTGTCTAGCTTCTATCGCTCAGCATAATTATTTTGAGATTCTTCCATGTTGCATATCTCAATAGCGCATTCCTTTTTATTGCTGAGTACTAGTCCATTGTATGGAAATAATTACAATTTTTTTATCTATTCACCTGTTGATGGACATCATTGTTACCATTTTGAGGTTCTTGAAGTAAAGCTACTTAGAACATTCATGTACAAATCTTTGTATGGACATATGCTTTCTTTTTTCTTGTGTATATACCTAGGAGAGGAATGGCTGTATCACATGGTAGGTGTTTGTTTAATTTTTTAAGAAACTGCCATTCTGTTTTCCACAGTGGTTGTGTCATTTCCATTTTTACCAGCAATGTATAAGAGTTCCAGTTTCTTCTCATTCTTTCCAACTCATGGTATAATTTTAGCCATTTTAATAGGTGTGTAGTAGTATCTCATAATGATTTTAATTTGCATTTCCTAGTGAATAATGGTGTTGAGCATTTATTCACATACTTATTTGCCATCTGTATATCTTTGGTGAAGTGTCTGTTCAAATCTTTTACCCATTTTTTTGTTGGGCTGTCTGTGTTCTTTTGAGTTTATGAGATTTCTTTATGTATTCTGGGTATAAGAACTTTATCAGATATAAGATTTGCAAATATTTTCTTTCAGTCAGTGGCTTGTCTTTTAATTTTCTTAATAATGTCTTTTGGGGAGCTGAAGTTTTAAATTTTGATGAAGTCCAATTCATCAGTTTTTTACTTCTATAGGTTGTACTTTTGGTGTCATACCTAAGAAAGCTTTAACTAAAGGTCACAAAGATTTTTCCCCTCAGTTTTTTTCCTAGATGTTTTCATAGTTGTAGATTTTACAATTAGGTCTATTACCCGTTTTAAGTTAATTTTTATATATGATATGAGTCAAAGGTCATTTTATATGTGGTATGGGTCAAAGTTCATTTTTTGCGTGTGGATATCTAATTGTTCCAGCACAATTTGCTGGAAAGACTATCCTTTCTCCACTGAATTGCCTTTGTACCTTTGTCAGAAATTAGTTGTCCATATACATTGTGAGTCTGTTTCTAGACTGTTCCTTTGATCTATTTGTGTATCTTGACACCACCAATGCCTCACTGTCTCGATTACTGTAACTTTATAATAAGTCTTAAAGTCAGGTAATGTTAGTTTTCCATTTTTGTTCTTTTACAAAGTTGTTTTGACTATTTTAGGTCCTTTGCTTCTATTTGTGATTTTAGAATTAGCTTGTCAGTTTCTACAAAAAAGCCTGCTGAGATTTTGATTGAGAGTGCATTAAATCTATAGATCATTTTGGGGATAATTGATATATTAATGATGTTGACCCTTCCAACCCATGAACAAGGTATATCTCTCTAGTTATTTAGATCTTCTTTAATTTCTGTCAGAGTGTTTTGTTGTTTTCAGTGTATAGATCTTGCATATATTTTGTCAGAGTTATCATTCGAGTATTTCATATTTTTTGATGTTATTGTAAATGGTATTGTTTTCTAACTTCAATGTAGATGTGTAATTGATTTTGCATATTGATCTTCTATCTTGGCACCTTGCTAAACTCACTTATTAGTTCTAGAGCTTGTTTTTCTAGACTCCATTACATTTTCTATGTAAATAATCATGTTATCCATAAATACAGTTCTCCTTCTTCCTTTCCAGTCTAGATACTTCTCCTTCCTTTCTTTTCTTTTCTTTTCTTTTCTTCTCTTTTCTTCTCTTTCTCTTTCTCTCTTGCTCCCTTCCTCCCTCCTTCCCTCCCTCATGCCTCTTCATAGGACACATGTTCACAAAATGGACGCATTAGCATCGTCTGAGGGTGGAGTTTTAGCCTCTTGATGTCAATGGGTCACTTATCAGACATCTGCACAGGCCCGGTTGATGAGTTGGTGGTCTCAACCGGCCTGAAGGGGACAAGGGGTTCTAATTCCTGAAAAACAGCTCAAACACCCATTACCATGGTGAACCAGGCACCAGGGAGATGTAATCTATAGGAACCTAGTGGGAGTCAGATAGCGTTTTGCCTAAACAGCACAGTTAACAATGGGTGGGTAAATGACTAAAAGCTATAATCAGTAATTGCAAAAAGGAAAAAAAAAACTTTAATTACTAGCTACTTAATCATCAATGGCTAACTGTTTACCGGTTTCATTCTTAGGGGGAAACATTCACTTCTTCACCCTTAGGTATGATAGGTGTAGTTCATAGTATTTATCAAGTTGAGGAAGTTTTCTTCTATTCGTAGTTTACTTAGAGGTTTTAATCAGGAAGGTATGTTGTTACATTTTGTCAAGTGCTTATTCTGTGTCCTTTGGCATGATTATGTGGTTTTTCTTTTTTAGTTTGTTAACTTGGTAAATTATATTGATTGATTTTCAAATTTTAAGCTAACTTTGCATTCCTGGAAAAAACCCCACTTGGTCATGATATGTTTTTGTTTTTACATATTATTGGATTCATTTTGAGAAAATTTTGTTTGGAATTTTTGCATCTATATTTACAAGGGATATCGATCTGCAGCTTTCCTTTTGTCTTAGTCAATTCGGGGTGCTATATATAACAAAGCACCACAGACTGGGTGGCTGATAAAGAACAGAAATTTATTTTTCAAAATTCTGGAGGCTGGATGTCTGAGATCAGGGTGCCAGCATGGTTGGGTTCTGATGAGCCCCTCTCCTGGGTTGCAAACTGCTGACTTCTTGTTGTATCCACATATGGTGCAAAGAGTGGACAGAAAGAGCACGCTCTTATATGGGCACTGATCCCATCCATGAGGGCTCCGCTTTCATGACCCAATCATTATCTATTACTGTCGTATCGGGAGTTAGGTTTTCAACATATGAATTTTGGAGGAGCACAAACATTCAGTCCATAACACCTTTCTTGTGATGTCTTTGTCAGATTTTGGTATACAGGTAATGCTGGTGTCATAGAATGAATTGGGAAATATTTCCTCCTCTTCAATTATCTGAATGAGTTTGTATAAAATTGGTGTTTTTCCTTAAATATTTGGTGGACTTCACCTGTAAAGCCGTCTTGGCCTGGAGTTTTCTTTGTGGGAAGGTTTTTAACTGTAAATTCAATTGTTTTCTTAGATACAGTTATTGAAGTTATAACTTCCTGTGTTAGCTAAAGAACAGCTGACTTTTTTTTGTTGTTGTTAAGATTTTTTCCTTTTTCTCCCCAAAGCCCCCCAGTACATAGTTGTATATTCTTAGTTGTGGGTCCTTCTAGTTGTGGCATGTGGGATGCCGCCTCAGCGTGGCTCAATGAGAAGTGCCATATCCGCGCCCAGGATTCGAACCAACCAAACACTGGGCCGCCTGCAGCAGAGCGTGCGAACGTAACCACTTGGCCACGGGGCCGACCCCAGGACAGCAGACTTTATAAAGAAATTTTTCTTTTAAGGAATTTGTCCATTTTATCTAAGTTGTGGAATGTATTGGCATAAAGTTTCTCACAATATCCCCTGATTATCCTTTTTTTTTTTAAGATTGGCCTTGAGCTAGCATCTGTTGCCAACTTCCTCTTTTTCTTTTTCCTCCCCAAAGCCCCAGTATATAGTTATATATCATAGTTGTAGGTCCTTCTACTTCTGCTGGGTGGAATGCCGCTTCAGCATGGCTTGATGAGCAGTGTGTAGATCTGTACCCAGGATCTGAACCAGAGAACCCTGGGCCACTGAGGTGGAGTGCACAAACTTAACCACCATGCTACTGGGCTAGCCCCTCTTATTATCCTTTTAATATGTGAAGTATCTGTATTTTATGTCTTTCTCTCGCTCTCTCATATTCCTGATTTTGATAATTTGTGTCTTCTCTCTTTCCTGATCAGTCTGGCTAGAGATTTGTCACTTTTATTGATTTTCTCAAAGAATGAGCTTTTGGTTTCACGGATTTTTTTAAAAATTGTTTTTCTCTTTTTAATTTCATTGATTTAAGCTCTGATCAGTATAATTTCATCTTTTTGTGTTTCATTTGCTCTTCTTTTTCTGATATCTTAAGGCAGAAGCTGAGGCCATTAACTTGAAACCCTTCCTTTTTCTCGATACTATAGGCATGTAGTGCTATAAAATTTCCCAAGTACTACTTTAGTAAGATGCCATAAATTTTGATGCGTTGTGTTTTCACTTTCATTCAGTTCAAAAAAGGCTTTGTAATTTCCATTTTGATTTCTTCTTTGTCCCATGTGTTATTTAGAAATGTACTATTCAGTTTCTAAATATTTGAAGATTTCCCAAAGATCTTTCTATTGTTAATTTCTAATTTAATTTAATTTTGGGCAGAGAACATACTTTGTATGAGTTGAATTTGTAAATGTATCTAATGTTTTTAAAAATGACTACTGTATATGCATGCGTCCTTTAAGAAAATAGAATATGTCCTCTTTTATGACCATTTTCACAAAGCAATATATTATGGAAATTTTCTTATGTCAAGCATTTTCTAAAGCTTGACTTTAAAAAAATAGCAGTCTTTTTTGTAGAATTAATACGTTTATGTGGTTCAAAAATGAAAACAATATAAAAAAGTACACATTGAGAAATCTTTCTTTCACTCCTGTTACCATTCACATTGTTTCCCATATTATTAGTTGCAGGGATATCTTTCCTGAGTTTCTCTATGCAAATACAAGAAAATATGCATATATACACTTATTCTAACACTTCTACACAAAAAGTATACAGCTTGACACTTAATCATTATGTATGGATATACTCTAACTTATTTAATGTATATTGATGTATTTTCCAATTTTAAGGAAAACTGAATACCTTCTCTATGCTGAGTACTGTGCTGGCCAGTATTGTACTTCTCATTTAATTTTGATGACAGTTATATTGGATCAGACTCACAGTCTACTTTATGGATGAGTGGCTTTGTATATATGCATTGTTTTCCTTTGACATCTTCAAAGGACTTTATTATATTCATCTTTGTGTTCTTGGGACTAAGCATATAGTAGATCCTTAATAAACGTAGCTGTGTGATTGATTTAATTTCTTAATTCCCTTAGCCCATGTGCTAAATAATGAGGACTTTGGGTCTAAACGTCTTGTGTCCCCTACTCTCATGTTTTCCCCTTGACGTCCGTTATATCTGAGTACAATGGTGCGCGATAGATAGGTGACACCTTAGTAAATGAACGTGCACTTGCAGTGAGATTAGTTGTGATTCTTTTGAAAGCTCTCATGGTGATGTGTGATAAAAGGAATGAATACAGAGGAGTGTGACAGGCCTGGGTTCAGATTTTTTCTGAGCAATTTTGTCGGATGACTCAGGTGAATAAAATGAAATGCCGTGGGAAGGTACCTAACACAGGCTTTACCAGTTAGGGATATGGTAAATATTGGACTCCTTTCTCCTTTATTTCTTCAGGGTGGGCTCTAGGTCCAGAAGATAATTTAAGTGTAAACCCAGAAGCCCATTCATAACCACTGCGTCCCCACTGTGCAGCCTGCTGTCTAGGGTACACACCAGATAGAGGACTTTGCCGGTGAGGGTGGGGCTTTAATATTCTTCCATCTCTGGTTCTCACTGCCTGAGGGGCTGGGCAAGGTGCTTTACCTATAATCCTCACAAGAACTGTGCTTGGTAAGTATTGTTACCTCTCTTTTGAAAATAAGGAAACTTAAGCTGGGAAGATTCAGAATACTTGTCCAAGGACACTGATACAGGACAGGATGAGAAATCACAACTGGGTCTGTTTGGCTTCAAAGGCTTTTTCTTTCTGTTATAATATGTTGCCTCTTGGGATATTAAGAAAACATGACTAGTTTTGAAGGATTTGTTATAGTAGAATTTGAACTATGCATAATTTTCTAAAGTTTTAGCTTTAATCTTTACACATATGACAAATTTGAGTCTGTGGAGGGAGAAAATTATAATTTAGTTTCCTTTAATAGAATTATTTTAAAGCCCTTAAATATGCCTGGGCAAAAATAGTACATATTTTTTTGAAACAAGTATTGGCTAGAAATTGAATAAGGAATTTAGCCTAATGTGAACCAGATTTTTTGTTTTCACATAGAGAAGGAAATGATAGAATATAGGTTCAAGCTCTATGGTATTACTTTCACATCCATTTATTGTTATATGGACTCCTGGAAGGCAGCATTTTTGCTTGAAAACACTGAAGTTGGGGGTTTCTCTCATGCATGGGGCTGGGCTTGTCTTAGGTTATGCGTGGCAGTTTGGCATTTGTTTTGCAGATGTTCGTAATGTACAGTCTTACATCTTGTTTCTATTTCTGGAATGCTTTTAAGTATGACTCATGATTTCTTGAGGCCATCCTAAAAATATAGCAAGTTTCAAAATTAATGTAAAATACACCACAGACACCACGCAGCAGTACATAATGCTTTCTTCTCAGTGGTTTAATGCAATTTCCTGACAAATTAAATATTTTCTTTGACATAATACACTATGCTATGAATAAGTGAAAAATGGGATTTTTTTAGAGAAGTGAGTTCTCTGATAACAATGTAAACAAAAAATGAATTTGGAATTTTAATAAAAGGAGTAAAACATGATATCATTGGTATCGCCAAAAACCAAGGAATAGAATCAGCGGCCAGAAAAGTGTGTCCACTGGGCCTGCCCAGTGGCGCAGCAGTTAAGTGCGCATGTTCCACTTCGGCGGCCTGGGGTTCGCGGGTTAGGATCCCAGGTGTGGACATGGCACTGCTTGGCACGCCATGCTGTGATAGCCATCCCACATATAAAGTAGAGGAAGATGGGCACGATCTTAGCTCAGGGCCAGTCTTCCTCAGCAAAAAGAGGAGGATTGGCAGTGGTTAGCTCAGGGCAAATCTTCCTCAAAAAAAAAAAAAAAGTATGTCCACTAAATTTGATGTAGCCCCATGAAGTCCACACTTGTAGGGAAAGTCTTAGGTCTGAAGATAGAGCCTGTTAAAAAATTTTGGAGGGGCAATAGGATATAATGGCTAATTTAATGACATAAGTGCCTAATTTAATCTTCATAACAACCTTAGAAGTAAGTACATTTATTATATCCATTATACAGATGGAGAAGCTGAGCACAGTTTAAATAATTGATTAAGGTTACATAGCTAGTAAACAGCAGAGTTGGGATTGGGATGGTTTGGCTCCAGTCTGTATCCTTACACGCTGTAGTCTGCTACCTTCTAGGGTTGTTATGAGATCTAAATGAGATACGGTATGAAAAATCATTTGTGTTTTTTACCTGGCACATGAGAAGAATGCAATAAATAATGGCCATTATTATTACTGTTATTGGGGGAAGATCAAAGAAGGGAAAGGAAGAGGCCTTTATGAAGGTATAGCATAGACTACAAGGCCAGCCACGAGATTCAGAAGCTGCTCATGTTTGATTAGGAACTGCTGCCTTTGATTTTAAAAATTCTTGAAAATGAATGTACTTCCAATGTCAAGGCATTCAAAATGGAATGGAACTATATAGAACTAAATTGAGACTTTGTAATTATGAATAGTTACAAATAGTTTTAAATAATAAAAGGTGGGAGGAAGCTGAAGAAACCAACTTGGCTTTACCTTCTAGAACTTTGGAAATTTCATATTTTAAATAGTCAAGTCTAGGTAATGGAAGATCAGGCACATTGCCAAAGTTAAATACAAAGAAGTGACACAAAACTCGAAGAATAGTGTAGGGAAGGCCTGTACCAAAGTAAGCTGAGATTTGTGAAAATGTAAAGAAAAAGCCCAAAGCGTTTAAGTTTTTAATTACCTAGTTGATATCAGCGTAAGGAGAGGTAGTAGGTCTGCAGTATAGGGAGTACTGTGTAATTTTACTCACAGAGAAGTTGGAGCTGCTTAACTCTGACTGTGTTTCCTCCTTAAACTACAAGCAGACCGACTCATTTTAAAATAAGAAAGAGTATATATATATATGTGTATATATATATATATCTATCTGTATATTACAAAGATGAATTTAAGCCTAAAGTAGGAAAGAAAATAGTTAAGCGGATATCTGGTAGTTATAAATGAGGTTGACTCACCAGGCTCAGGTGAATTGCTTCCTAGCATCGTGAAACTCCTTGATAGATTCTCAAAGTTATAAGTCTTAGAGCAATGTTTCTCAATCTATTTTTCATTATTTCTCTACCAAGGACATTTTTTCCCCTAATTCTGTCTCCCCAACCCCATGAAATTTCAGTACTACAGATATACTGTATATCTGTTTACACACAGTGTCCCTTTAGTAGACAACAGACCATTGTAATATCTAAGAATTTTTTCTCAAGCCCCACTTCAGGAACCAGTTTTTGCCCCTTGGAGGTGATATGACCCCATGCATGTCATAGAGGATTCATAGAAGGCAGGAGAGAAGCACTTCCACTTGGGTGATGATAAGTCTCCTGATTTTCAGACATAGAGGCACTTGATTTAGGGAGATGACAAGATGCTTTGGTGTGACCCCAGTGACATGATAAACCAACCAAGCTGACCAAAACCTTCATCTTCCCACCATGATAAAGAAAATCAGAAATTAATTTTTTTTTTTTTTTGAGGAAGATTAGCCCTGAGGTAACTACTGCCAGTCCTCCTCTTTCTGCTGAGGAAGCCTGGCCCTGAGCTAACATCCGTGCCCATCTCCCTCTACTTTATACGTGGGACGCCTACCACAGCGTGGTGTGCCAAGCGGTGCCATGTCCGCACCTGGGATCCAAACTGGCGAACCCCAGGCTGCCAAGAAGCAGGACGTGCGAACTTAACCGCTGCGCCACTGCCAGTCCCCCAGAAATTAATTTTTTTAAATGATTAGATGTTCGCTTTTTGGGGGAGGTCAGGGGAACTACCCTAGCAATATTGTGCTGTCTAGCAGAAAAAAATCACAGCTTTAGTCCTCGGCAAGAATTCTTAGTTTGATCTTTGAACTCTTTCATGACCTCACTGGGTGATTAAACAAAGTTTTAAAAGTATGGAATATTCAATGCATACAAAAGACTTTGTTTTTCACACGCACACATACACACATATACACATACATATATATATATATCTGTGTCTGTGTGTGTTTATGTATAAAATGCAACACAATAATAAAAAACACTGTAACCCACACCCAGTTTAAGAGCTAGAATATTACCAATACCATTTAAGCTATCTGTGACAATCTCTGTGATTCCATGCCCAGGTATCCATTATCCTGAATTTATCATTCTCTTGCTTTTTGGCTTTTTTAAGTGCTGTTTTATCACATGTATGAATTTCTATTCAATGCAATTTGCTAGTTTATTGAGCTTTATCAGAATAGTGTTATATGTGATTTATTCTGTGACTTAATTTTTTCACTCAATATTATATTTTTAACAGTTAAACATATGTTGGAATTAGTGATAGTTCATTCTGTTTTTGTTGTTATGTAATATTCCATTGTGTGCATTTTATCTATATCCTGTCTCCGAAACAAACGATGCTGCTATGGGTGTTCTATGTGTCTCCTTTGATGCGCAAGGGTGAGAGTTTTTCTTGTATACCTAGAATGCACTTGCTGGATCACTGGGTGATTTATAGATGAGTAAACACAAATGAATTGTATTAATACAAACATTTTATAAAATGCTATGGCAGAAGGTGAGCAGATTGATGGGTGATTTAATAGTAGAATTAGAAGGGCATTGTTTGGAGTTGTCTTCTCTTCCCAAAACAGTTGATGTAGAAGAATAGACAAATTCTCTAGTAAGTAAGTATTTAAGTCTACATCAGAATTCCTAACTGTGAAGTCTGAGAGATCTCACAAACATTGCAACTTAATTTATAGTTTTCTTAAATTTTAAAGACTGTGATGATCATTAATTGCCTGGGATGATTTGATCATATCCATTTTTTAGAACAAAAGGATTTGGCTATAAAATTGTGGTAAATGATGATACCAGCTCCTCATATTATCCTTGAAAATCACTCATTCCCTTAGTGATACTTACAGGTGATTGTTCAAATGTTCTTATAAGGTTTTAAGTGTGGCGTTGTGTGACTTTCAGTGATATAATAAACTTTGTCCTGTTTTAACATTGATAGTAATGGTTTTTGTAAAACAGTGTGAAAATTCACCAGGTGTATGTATGAATGTATGTGTGTATACTTGTGTGTGTGTATATATGTTCGTATATGTATATTTTAATATAATATACTGTCTGCATTGATTGCTTGGAGATTTATAAGTAGTTGTTTGATTTGCATTTCATTTTATCTTTTTTCCCCTTAAAGTTTCAGACTCTGTGGCTCAATCTGTAGTTCAGCATCTAAGATGGATAATGCAGAAGGATCTTTTGGGGCAAGATGTCTTTCTAATAGGACCTCCTGGGCCTCTTCGACGCTCTATTGCCATGCAGTACCTGGTGAGCAATCAGTTCTTGTGGATTCCTGAGGGTCTTAACTTTGATAAGCTATGTTGTAAAATAAATTTAAGATTAAGAATTTACAAAAATATCAGGATTAGTCATTACTTAAACAATGTTAAGAGTGATTTGTTTATAAAGTGTTCAGAATAAGTTATTTGGGAATCAAATGTACATTTGCCTTTTATAGCCTTAGCAAATTTTCACTGGAACTAATAAGTCCTCCACTAGAAAGTCCTCCGGTAGAAAAGAGCTAGAAATTCAGGCAATGAGTAGCAGATAGTATCAGCAACTCTGAGATTACAAAACGAAACTTAGTTTTATACTACTTAGGCAACGTTTTTTATCTCAGATCCATATTTTAAAAAGTCAAGTAATTCCCTTGACTTTTTGATGTTATGTGGTCTTGAAAGGGAGCCTAAGGTTTGTAAAATATATCTTATGAGTTATATGTGCTTTCTTTTCTTTTTTTTTTTCCTTAAATAGATGAGAAAACAAGTTCACAGGGATTAAATAACTCACTCAAGCTTTATCCAGCTAGTAAATGATGGAGCTAGACTTCAAATTTCATATTGTTCGCCTTTCTGACTTGTTATCCTCTTAAATGTTTGCAGTTCTCTGAGCACGGTTGTCAAGTGAGTTGAAATATTCAAATCTCAACCTAGATAAAAAAATTTACAGGACTTTTTCCTACTACTTTCTCAGCATTAATAGGGATTGCTCTAATGATTCGAGGAAGAACGTTATCAGATGAAGTTGTCTATTCGAAAGATACTTTTTAGGATGAAGAGAAAACCTTGCTTCAAGCTTCTTTGTGTTACTTGATATTAAAGAATTGATTTCTATGCTATTGAAATATACTTCGTGTACTCTTTTATTTCATTAGTGAATTTATTTTGGTACTTCCAAAATCATGTAGGGCAGGAATGATAAAAATACAATGGGCAAGTCAGAACCTAACTCCCTCTAGCCCACACCATTCATATCTTTTCTTTGTTCCTAGAACCAGTTTGTGAGGTATAATGTGCCATTGTAGTATTATCCTTACTTTATTAATACACAGGCAAAAGTGTCTTGTCTAAGAATTCAGAGTCAGCTACTGACAATCCCAAGTCTAGAGCCTCTTTAATTTTAAGATATGTACTCTCCTCTCCACCCTGCTCATTTCAAAGACCATAATATCTCACTTTGATTTTGTTTCTGACAAGACTGTGAAGTGTGTTAGGAATATGGAGTGAGAAGGGCTAGCAGATTATAGGAGTCTTGTTGGTACAAAAATGCAACATAAAGGAGTTTTATAGATAGTTAAAAAAAACTCAACACTGCTGCCTCCTCCATCTGCTGCTCCTCGTCTTGTTTGTGAGCTTGCTCATACCTCCTCTGTGAAGCCGCAGCTGAGGAAACTTTGATCCTTGTCTTGGCTGATGAAGAGTCCCAGGGAGCTGACAAGACTGAGGATAATACACTTGGTGTGGCAGTTCAAGGTGTTACTGTAGTACAATTTAACAATAAGGGGCATATATCACTTTGTCAATCAATGTGAATGACAGGGTCTTTCACTTAGGGAAATCTATTTAACCAATCAGTGAAATAGACATGAATATACTAGTGATATGTTCCAGAAGCCAGAAGGAGGTATCTGCTAAAAACAAAACCTGCTACTTTACTCCAAAATTGTGCTCTCACAGGTGATTCATTCTTAGTTAGAAAGACATCATTTGGTATCACCACATTTTCACCACTATCGTGTGTGTTTTCTATATTTTAAAATTCTTCCTTCTTTCCATATATGTATACTTAAATTTATGGGTTCATGGAAACAGGCACAGTTGTAAAACACTAAGTGACAGGGGTTGGCCCGGTGGCGCAGTGGTTAAGTTCGAGCGTTCCACTTCTCTGTGGCCTGGGGTTCGCCAGTTTGGATCCTGGGTGCGGACATGACACTGCTTGGCAAGCCATGCTGTGGTAGGCGTCCCACGTATAAAATAGAGGAAGATGGGCACGGATGTTAGCTCAGGGCCAGGCTTCCTCGCAGAAAGAGGAGGACTGGCAATAGTTACCTCAGGGCTAATCTTCCTCAAAAAAAAAAAAAAACAAACTAAGTGACAACAATAGTACATTCTTATCGACATCACATGGAGATAAGGTGGAGGAAAAAAGTCTTATGGAAATATTCCCTTTCACCTTAATGGGCATGATCATTCAACTTTTTTCTTTATATTCCAGGAAATTAATTTGTTCTTTCTGTTTAGTAAAAACATGTTGTATGCCTCATTCGATTGGAGAATGTCATTGTTTTTAATTCAGTGTTGTAAAACCAAGGATAATGTTAAGAACATTTTGTACATAGTTGTTACATATAGGGCAAAATGACTTGAGGGATGGATAAATTTTTCTAAAAGAAATGGATTCTGGATGGTTTCCTCTTCAAATCAAGTGTTTTTTTTGTGTGTGTGTGAAATAATCCCCCTGCCCCTTACGTCTTTCCATCCTTCTCCTTTTCATCTTTCTTCTTTTCCTCTCTAAATAGCTGTGTATATGTCTCTCCCTTCTGTTGACCTGACTGTTGGTATTTACCTTATTTTCACATTTGGTAAAGTATCTAACATATTGTATACAGTAGGTAAACATTGGTTCATGGAATAAATTAATTTAAATCACTCTTTTTAAAAAAATGAACATTACTTACAGAAATGGCTATCATTTGTGGGAAAATGAAATAATAACCAAATTATTACTCATGATATTTGAAAAGAATTCTACAGGAGACATTAAGATTTATAAGATCTAATTTTGATTATTATTGCTTAAGTAGTAAATAATTATTAAGTGGTGAATTATTGGGTGCAGTAAAAGTAGAGCTCTGAGGAGAGATACTTAACATGTTTTGATTAATACTGACTTTATTGCATTTTTCTTAAAGCTGAGACTCAAAACGTTTTAATTGAGAATTGTATTTAATATGCTCTTCTCTAGGGCAGTGGCATTGTCAGATAACTGGCTCCAAAGCATATGTTTGGAATTTTATTTTATTTTGGAACAATTTCACTCTCTGTTCTACAGGAGCTGACCCAACGGGAGGTTGAATACATTGCCCTGTCAAGAGACACCACTGAAACCGACCTCAAACAGCGTCGAGAGATCCGTGCAGGCACGGCGTTTTACATCGATCAGGCGAGTTCTTATCACACTCTGACATGTGACTGTTTACTCCAGGTCTATATGAAATTGATTTTTGAAGTAGAGAGTAGCTAATGTAATAGTGAAAGATAGATGTACTGTGCTCTCTCTAGACAGATTTAATTTAGATTTTTGGTTTCCCTGTTCTTGGAAATGCCTTCTTGTTTAGTACTAAATGAGAAACCGTGGGTAAAATTAATGATTCTAAAATGTTAGCTAAAGATCAGTATGCTGATTTCTTAATTTTCACTTGCTTCCTACTACTTGCCTATGGAAATTTGATTTTTTAAAAAAGAATGAAGGAGATTTTAATATAGGAAATTCTCTAGCACACTTCTTAAAATAGTCTCAATCTAAAGGTCAAGTAGGTAAAAGTGAATTAAATATAGTGAAATAAAGTATATACTTCGGGGAACTACAGCTTTTTTGAAGGGGGTTTCTTAGATACAGATTACCAATGAAAGTACTATTTTTTTGGGGGGGGGGAGAAGATTAGCCCTGAGCTAACTACTGCCAGTCCTCCTCTTTTTGCTGAGGAAGACTGGCCCGGGGCCAACATCCGTGCCCATCTTCCTCTACTTTATATATGGGGCACCTACCACAGCATGACATGCCAAGTGGTGCCATGTCCACACCTGGGATCCAAACCGGTGAACCCCAGGCCCCTGAGAAGCAGAACCTGCGAACTTAACCACTGCACCACCAGGCCAGCCTCGAAAGTACTATTTTATGAATATTATAATGAAGCTTGTTACACATTTCTTCAAATACCTTGCTTAAAATATTAAATATTGTTCTTCATTAGTAATACCTAGTAGAAAAAAGGGCAGAGACTTTAAATAAGCAATTCATAGAGAAAACATTTCAAATGTCCAATAAATTCATGACAAGATGCTTGACCTTGTGTACAAAAATAAAAATTAAAGCACTAGCGAGCTATTTTTCTCTCACCTATCAGATTGGCAAAGATTAAAGAATTTGCTAATGTCCATTGTTGATGAGGAAGAAGAGATGAGGAAACAGCATTGCTGTTGGTGGGAGCATAAATTGATGCAATTTGGAAAGAAAATTTGGCAATATCTAGTGAAAGAAAAGAAATACATTTGGACCCAGCAGTTATGTGTCTGGCAATTTTTCTTCCAAATATTATTTACACAAAGCATGCAAAGTTATATATACAAGGATGTTTATTATAGCACAATTATTATAGCATAATTATAGTTTATTATTATATTTGATATATAAAACTGTACATGAAAACTATAATGTACATTTAGGAGACTAATTAAATAGATAATAATAAGTAGAATTCTCTGTAGCCATTAAAAAGAATGAGATGAGTCTATTTGTAGTGATAGGAAAGAAGTCCAGGATATATTAAGTGAAAAAAAATGAAGTTGCAAGACAGTATATATAATATCCCATTTGTGATAAAAGAAAAAAGAAATGTATAAATGTGTCTACATTGAAAATTTCCAGAAGGATGCACAAGAATCAGTTAGCAGAGCTTACCTCTCTGGAAAAATGACTGCATGTCTGGGGTCGGGTGAGGAAGGAACTTCCATAGTCCTGTAAATTTGAAGCTTTCCCATGAGCACATTATTACTTTATAATTAAAAGAGTATAATTGTTAAAAGAGTATAATTGTAAAAAACACTGAGTGGAAGAATTTTTGGATACTAGGATGTTCACATTGTCTCATAGATTACTTATTAATTACAAAAGGAAAAATGTACTTAAAATGGAGAGATTTGACCACCACTTTAAACAATGGTGATAAACTTAGCATCATATAGTGGGAAAATCTGAGAAGTTCAGATTTCCAGTTGTTAAAAAGTAATTCTTCGTGGGTGAAGCACACAAGTACATTTTAAATCCATTTTATTCACATAATGCCAAAGGTTCACTTCATAGATTATTTCTAACTACAAATGGGAAAAAAATCTACCATTACAATGCCTGTTTCTTTTCTGGACCCCCTGAGGATGAGAGTGAAGAGATGAGAAATGAGTTGGGGTAGTGAGGAAGTGAGGAGAGGAATTAGAAAATGAGACAGCCTAAGTAGAGGTGAGGCGATTGGAATATCTGGGGATTTTCATGACAATGAAAGAAGTGGCTTTGTTTGGTAGAGTTTGGATTTAAAAACATTTTTTAGGGCTGGCCCGGTGGCGCAGCAGTTGGGTGCGCACGTTATGTTTCAGCAGCCTGGGGTCTGCTGGTTGGGATCCTGGGTGCGGACATGGCACTGCTTGGCAAGCCATGCTGTGGTAGGCTTCCCACATATAAAGTAGAAGAAAATGGGCATGGATGTGAGCTCAGGGCGAGTCTTCCTCAGCAAAAAGAGGAGGATTGGCAGCAGATGTTAGCTCAGGGCTAATCTTCCTAAAAAAAAAACTTTTTAAGTGAATTTTATATCTGGATTGATTGTCGCAATGCAAATAGGAAGAGAAAGTGGATTTTTATAGTTTATTATTTTAAAGACAGGTTAAAACTTTGGCTATTCATAAATCTCGAAAATTAGGTTGTTTTAGGTAAGTAAATTTATTGACTAGCTAAAGCTTTATTTCTTGAAACATGAATAAATTATTCAGATGAAACTCTGTAATATTATCTACTCCCTGCCATTCTAAAAAATGTATTTCCAGATGATATCTATTTTACAATTTATAAAATATTTAAAGTGCAACGTAAATGAATGGTAGTATTTTATACTTTTATGTTTTATTGGTGAATCCTACTCATTATGCTGAACACATTTATTTAGGATGTTATAATGCACTGACACCTTCAGAGCCTGTGATTGAGTTATAGGAATGTTGGTCCTTTCTCTAAGTTGCTTCACACTATTTACTGAGATTGTATCTGATTTTCATATTTTTTCTTCCATCTCATTTCCTAGCAGTTAATATTCCTTATTGTTTGCTTGTAGTCAGATCCCATCACTTCCTTGCTTAAACCATCCTATCACACCGAGAATAAAATCCAAACCCTTTAATATGGCCTATAATAACCCTACAGGACCTAATCTTGTCTTCTTCATCTGCTTTCCCTCCTTCCCTTGCTTTCTAGGCTTCAGCCACAGTGGCCTTCTTGTTCTCTTAAAAATATGCTTTCCAGATTCAGAGGCTTTGTACTTAATATTCCTCTGCTTGGTATGATCTTCTCCCAGAGCTGTATATTCCTGCCTCCTCATCATTCAGATTATAAATTCTGGGCACATTTTAGCTGAAGTCATCACTGATCATGCCCATCCCCTTTCCGAGTGTCCTGTGTTGTCATATTACACAATGTAATCTTCAGAGCACTTATCACTACCTGAATTTACCTGATTATTTCTTTGTTTCCATGTTTATTGTCTGTCCTCCCCACTAGAATGTAACTATCTTACTTATCTCTGGCACGTAAAAACTTTCTGAAGTATAGTTGACACTTACATTTTTTGATAGATTTCTCCTTTGGATAATCAACCTGTTAAAATTTTAAGTAAATTAGAAATAAATAAGCTCTGAATAAGACCAGAGAGTTTTCCTATGGAAAGAATATCTGTCTTTTTGACATGTGTTTTGAGTCATCAGAATGATAACTTCCCATCTGACTTCTAGAAAGATGAAGTTGCCAGTTGATTGCCAGCTAGTCATATGTTTGTTAGACTGAAAGCTCTTTATATTTATTTTATTTAGAAATTCCTTTTATTTATTAAATATTCTTAACCATTGAATTTCATGTCTGGGCTCAACGGAGAGGCAGTATCTTCATTTACCATCAGGTGATGCCTGTGACCTAAGTCAGCCAACATAGATGAAAAACTACCTGTGGCCATCTGGTGGGTGCTGGGAGAAAAAGTTTGGAGTTTTCAGTGTGGTTGACATTGTATGCACATATGGCTGATGTCCAAGTAAACTAATTGGCATTTCAGCTGGAAACCTTGGCAAAAATCCCAAATCTGACTTGGGGATCATGGCCATTGACCTCTTCACTTATTTTCATGCAAGATTAAGGATGACTGATGATAAAGTCAGAGGTTAAACTCAACTGCTGCTCTTGAAGGTCAGAATGAGTTTAATGATATATAGTAGGGAATTTGTTCTTTCAAAATAATGCTTGTTTTCTGATTAATAAAGTTATAAATTCTCATTTTGTATATATATATATACACATATATATTATATGTGTATAGTATATATATACACACTAGTGTATATATATAGTATTTATTAATTAAGAAATATTTATTGAAATGACTGGTATGTTTCAGGCACTATCTAGGTGCAGTGAACAAAAGAAACAGAAATTCCTGTTATTATAGAGCTTATGTTTTAGAGTGGGAAACGAAATAAATGTGGTAAAGAAGGATGGTATAATAGCATAATTGTTATGCTGAAGAGCATAGGGAAGAATATAAAAATTACTTATCTTCCCCTTCAAGATGAACAGTGTGAATATTTTTCTGTATTTCTTTCTATTGTGCCTATATGCCTATCTTTTTAATAGTGTATAATAAATAATTCTTATAAAAATTGTATACCATGTATATAACGTTTTAGAATCTGTTCTTTTAAAAAACCTGACATTTTGTCATGAACATCTTCCTGTGACATTAGATATGCCTCAGTCTATGCCTCAATTGTTGGTCATTCAGGTCCTTTCTAAGTTTTTACTGTTATAAATAACACTTTGGTGAATATCATTGTATTTATATCTTGTTATTTCTGATGATTTTTTAGACTTGAATGCTAGAAATATAATTACTAATCAAAAGGTCAAGACATTTTTGAAAGTCTTGATATATATTGTCAGTTGCTTTCCAGAAAGGGTACTCTAACTCACTCTCATCAGGGCACTATGAGTGATTGTGTCATGGATTCGTGTCAATATTGAGTATTTCCATGCGTGTACTTTGCCAAATTGATATGTTTTAGTTTGCTTCAAAAATTACTACCCAGGCTGGACCTTTTTTATGTTTATTGGCTATTGCTTCTGTAAGATGTCAATGAATGGAGTGGATATGGAAAAGGAGAGAGATACTGATGAAATAAATAAGTTATAGTCTGTTAAGAAAATGTTGACGTTGACACCATGCTTGTCCAAGTAAATGTTTGCCATAACTTATCAACTTGTTGATGTGAAGATAATTTAAATATTTTTTATGCAGTTGCTTTGCAGATTATAAATTAAGCTTTTTATAAGGAATGATTTGTTAAAGGAAAGAAATATGAAAATTTACATGAGTGATATTATGATGCCCATGGAGAAATAAGGAGACTAAGATATTTTGCTACCACGTTAACTTTATTTTGCCTCAGAAGATAAAATAACCTGAATAAAGCCTAAGTCACTGATATGGTAACCCTTTAAAAATTAATCACTGTCCTTATTATTTTTCTTACCTTACTTGTTGATGTTCTCATCATTAATTCTGTTTATTGCCATGTTACTACAAAGCACTGGAGAGGAAGGTTTTTAAGTCATTATACAATTGCTTGCATTACTCAAGGATAAGCAAATACAAACTAGCTAAGCTACAAATAAATTACATTTAGGTTTTATGTCTGGTTGAGAGGAGACGCTCTTTATCCTCAAGATAATTTAGGAAGTAGAAAGCCAGGATGGGGAAGTTTAAATAATTTTCTTCAACTTTTTCTAAGCCAGCAACTCTTTTCCCAGTGGAATTGTGTTAATTTGTTTGACAAGATACTGTGAAGTTCCATAGTCTACAATATATATTTAATATTAAATATAAAAATGCCTTTTTTTTTTTTTTTCGGTGAGGAGGATTGGCCCTGAACTAACATCTCTTGCCAATCTTCCTCTTTTTGCTTGAGGAGGATTGTCGCTGAGCTAACATCTGTGCCAGTCTTCCTCTATTTTGTATGTGGCATGCCACCACAGCATGGCTTGATGAGCGGTTTGTAGGTCTGTGCCTGTGATCCAAACCGGTGAACCCTGGGCTGCCGAAGTGGAGCATCCAAACTTAACCACTATGCCACTGGGCTGGTCCCTAAAAATGTATTTTAACAGTTACATACTATTTTAATGTATTCTCTTCTGCTTTGGATTATTCTTGATTCTCTCTCATTATTAATAGGAAAAAAAATAAAGATTAGGTTTTTTTAATGCACCCTGTAAATATTCAGATCATCAAAAGCAACTCTTAATAAGTTGAATAATAGTGCTATTGATCAGAAGATGAGATTTTTATCTTGTCTAACTGCCTTTTACCTATTTTAGCAAATAGGGAAAAACATTTACTTGTAAACTTAATCCCTTTTGTGGATGCTGAAATGTAGTCACTGTTAAAACTACAAAGTTGTCTTTCAGGGGCTGGCTCCATGGCCAAGTGGTTAAGTTCGCGCGCTCCGCTGCAGCGGCCCAGGGTTCAGATCCTGGGCATGGACATTGCACCGCTCGTCAGGCCACATTGAGATGGCGTCCCACATCCCACAACTAGAAGGACATGCAATTAAGATATACAAGGTGTACAGTGGGGGTTTGGGGAGATAAAGCAGGAAACAAACAAACAAAAAGATTGGCAGCAGTTGTTAGCCCAGGTGCCAATCCTTAAAAAAAAAAAAAAAGGAAGATTGGCAACAGTTGTTAGCCTAGATGCCAATCTTTAAAAAAAAGGAAAAAAAAAAAAAACAAAAAAACCCCACAAAGTTGTCTTTCAGAAGTTCATTCATAAATTATTTGGAATTTTTGAAGCATCTCCTATACAAACAAGGCTATAGAGAGTGACTGAATTCTGGTACTTGCACCAGACTCTGTGCAACCCTCTTGGAATTCTGATTGTCACTTGGACAGCTGGAGAAGGTCTCTCTGTGTTTACCCTGGCCTCTGTGTTAGAACTCAGGCTTTGGCTCCTTACAATGTTGTCATCTTTCTCAGGCCAACTCTTATTTACTCATAATGTTAAATGTTTGACAAATTTATATAAATCATTTAAAAAAATCAAGGGAGATAAAAATAACTTGTTTTTCAGTTTTATTGAGATGTTGAGATTGACATACAAAAACAACTTTTATTGAGGAGACGTCTGTTGTGCTAGGTGCTTTATATGATTGCATTTAATCCTCAAAACACCATTAGAAGGAGATGACCTCCCCATCTTATAGGTGAAGTAACTGAGTCTTAGACGACCATGGTCATACAACTGAGAAATAGCAGAGGTGGGATTTGAACTAGAATCTGTCCAATTCCAAAGTTTAGATTCCTTCTACCATATTATTCTGTTTCCCTGAAAAAGCGATGATGATGATGACGACAACAGCAACTGCAAGGACTGTAGTATTCATAATAATAGTAGGTAATAGTTTTTTTTTAAAAGCTTACTATGTGCCAGAGCTTATCTCATTTAATCTTCACCAGAATCTTTGAGATAAGTGCCCTAGTTAGCCTAGCTTTAGAAAGAAGTGGAGGGTCAGAGAGGTGAAGTGACTGACCTAAGTCACCCATAGCACATTAGTAGTTGAGCAACCAAAAATCAATGTGACCTTATTCTGATATACGTATGGTTTTTTTGGTGAGGAAGATGGGCCCTTAGCTAACATCTGTTGCCAATCTTCCTCGTTTTGCTTGAGGAAGAGTGTTCCTGAGCTATCATCTGTGCCAGTCTTCCTCTATTTTGTACGTGAGACACCCCTGTAGCGTGGCTTGATAAACTGTGTGTAGGTCTACACCTGGCATCTGAACCTGTGAACCCCAGACTGCTGAGCCGGAGCTTGCGAATTTAACCACTATGCCACCAGGCTGGCCCCTTGTTCTGATATTTTAAAATAACTTGAAATATAGTTTTTTTCATTTTTCTTTGACTCCCTCAGTGCTGTTACACTGTAGGCATTTTGAGTCATTTGAAGCTCTTTGGAATCTATTTTCATTAAATCATGGCTACATTAATAATAATTTATATTTTAATACGTTCAACAGCTTTAAATTTTTTTCCCAGTACCACTTTGATTCTTCAATGGTTACATTGTACAATACCCTTTGAGGATATTCTCATTTAGTAAATGAGAACACAGACTTCCACATTAATTGTTTGCCTAAGGTCTTTTATCAAATCAGAGGTAAATCTAGAACAAGGGCTTAGACAGTTTTTGATTTTAGGTCATGCAGCTGCTTTTATTTTGAAATCCTTCATGTCCACATGTTGGGTTGTTAAAGCTGTGATATGAGAGGGCTGGGCCAGAAGGATCTTGCTGTATTTTTTAAAGAAATTTCTGTTTGAGAAAATTAGGTCTCTGGAAGTTCTGTAGCTTGAAGGACAGGAAAGGATCCTTATGGTTAAAATAATTTCTACTTTGAGGAATGACCACAAGTATTCATTCCACATTAAGTATGTATGCACTACTCCTTTATTTATTTTAAGATTTCATGAGAAAAATGATATGGTTATTTTATTTTAAAATTTCTCATAGAAAAATTTCAAAAAATAGGAAGCCTAACTCTCATGCTGAGAATTGAACTTGTTCTATTCTGTTCTTGAAGTGTGGTCATAGATAACTATTATCCTTCGTATAAAAATTCTTCCTCAACTTATATAACAGCATCTTTTAACTGAGTGGTTACATTTTTGTTCCATAAACACTAAAAGCCTGCTGTGAGTCAGTTTTATACCAATATGATATAAAAGACAGGTTCTCATCCATTGAAGACCTAAGAATCCTGCTGGGGAGATGAAATTGGTATATGAGAGAACTAGGAAGACCTCAGTGTTGTGGTTTCACACTTAAGTGCTGAGCAAACAGAAGGCAAAGGGAGCATCAATGCAGGAAGGGTAAGATACTTGGACCTCTGTTGGGCACAAAACTTGTAATATTTTTTTTCTCTCCAGTATCTCCAATTAAATCTGAGATTTGTGTATGGTACTTTACATTGTTGTTTTATTAGAGTATTTAGTAGATTTGGCGTTTACTGTATTCAGTTGTTTATTTTCAACGTTCTTCTCTACAGATATGATCAGATTGCACAGATCAAGTTTGATAGTACTGACTAAAGTATTTTAATCATTTTATAGACTATTTTAAGGAAGAATCAGGAAGCAAGGTGATACCTGAAATAGTAACTTATATCTGAAAATTCCATGGTTCAGATTTTGTTACCAAAGTGCATCTTCTTAAGGGTTTCTCCTTTTAGCCAGTATTTAAAATTTTTAATTTGCACATTCTCTGGGTCTGTAATCATGTAACCAAAGGACAAATTGGGAGGAAAGTTAAAAATCTTGGGTGATCCTTTCCATGTCAGTTTTTTCCTTTGATTTTTTTTCTAAAAAATTATACCATTCTTATAAGTTTATAGTTCGCTGTTTATATTCTTGTCTTTGGATTCAATTGCACTGTAAAGCATCCATTTTCATTGCCGCTTAAATTGTGTGTAAAATAATTTAATATTGAATTAATAGGAAAAAAGCCTGGGAGGATTTTTTTTATATTCTTAATAAAGTTAAGTCACATAATCATGGATCTTGATGCTAAATAGACTTCACAGATGGTATGATTCAGTCTCTAACCTCTGGCAGGTAAAATATCGTCACCTTGAGGACAACTGTCTACAGATATTGAAATACGGTGCCTGCTCCAATTAGTTTTTTTAGTAAAAATGCAGGAAGTGAATGAAGGCTCTCATTGGGTTGGTGGCAGTGAGAATGGAAAATGGTAGTGGATGCATGAGATATTTAGAGGTCACATTTGTATTTTTTTAAAAATCAGAAGTAATGAATCCTGAGTGGTAGGGAGAATCAATGAAACTTTAATTGAAATAGACATCATGTAGAGGACCTGGTTTAGGGAAGAAGTCATGAGCTTGATTTGATTAAGCATGTTGAGATTGAGCATCCCTATGGAGATGTTAAAAAGATATTTGGAAATATGACTCTGGATTTTAGGAGAAAGGCTAAGGGCACATAGTATGTTCCTCAAGAATAATGAAGTAAAGGAAGTGAAAAAGTGTTATCTATTATTGTACTTAATGTAGCGCATAACACAAAGAGTCTGCCATTTAATGAGTAATCAGTGAATGAATGAAGAGTTTGGGGAGTAGGTTAGATCTTTGCCAATGACATAAAAAATAAGAAAGGAGGAGGTAAAAAGGTCAGGAAAGAACCTTGGGAAATGCTGCTTTTTAGAGGACAGGAGGCAGAAGAAGGGCCAGGGAAAGCCAGGGGGAAAACCAGCTTCTAAATGTCCAAGATAGAAGATAAAGCACAGGGAGAATCAAAGGAAGAGGGCTGAAGAGAAGGAGAACATGAAGATCAAGAAAATGCCTGATTTTTGATGCTTTCAAGTGAGTAGTTTCAGTAGAATAAGGGTGAAAGAAGCTTATTAGAGGCAGTGCGTTTGTGGACTATTTTTCAAGAGGCTTCAGGATAAAGGAAGGGATAAAGATAGGATATTAAGCAGTATCAGGAGACTGTAGATTTTCTTAAAGTACAGACATGTTTTTAGAGAGAAGGACTTTGAAAATGTATATAATAGATGGTATAGTTGATAGAAGAAGATTTTGGAGGAGGTGAGAGGAGACGCCACTAAGCTTGAAGTAGAAAGGGCTAGTCTTTGAGAGGTGGGAATGTGTGATACTTTGTAAAAGAGAGAAATCAGAGTAGAGTACAAAGATGAAGACACAGAGGCACTGTGTGATGGAAAAGAGGAAATTGTCATGGAATCTCAATTCAGATGACTTTAATCATTATATTAAAATACTGGGCAGGGTCATGTGAAAGAGTTGAAAGAGACTTTGGAAGCTTGGCTTGGCAATAACTTTTACAAGCGGTGAAGGAAATACTTGCTAAATAGCAGTGAGGATTCAGCTAACGTTGAACAATGTAAATTTGTCACGGCCTCTCCTCATGTCTTATCACAGATTAATATAGATTATTATAGAGCTAATGGGAGCAAATGTTCCACCTCTAGAACATTATCATTGTCCACCTCAACTCATCCCATGGGATTATGAATTAAGTACTTTTTATGATAAGGTTCTTAAAAGCAGAAGCATATTTACTTGGAGTTTAGTGGTCAGATAAGAAATGGTATAGTCTTCTTATTCTCTTTCCTTTGCTCCTTAGTCCTGGAGAGGTGGTGATAGCTTTTTCAGTAAATGACGTATTGTGGACCGTTTTACAGGTCAGTAAAGCTAGAGCTATATCACTATTTTTAATAGCTGTGTAATAGTCCATCATGTTGGTTTGCCACAATTTAGTTTGCCAATCCTCCAGAGATTGGCATTTGAGTTCACATTTTTTGGCAATTATAAAACAGTGCTTTTGGCCATATATGACAGAACCACAGCTAACATCATACTCATTGGTGAAAAGCCAAAAGCTATCCCTCTAAGAACAGGAACAAGACAAGGATGCCCACTTTCACCACTCTTATTCAACATAGTATTGGGAGTCCTAGCCAAAGCAATTAGGCAAGAAGAAATAAAAGGGATCCAAATTGGAAAGGAAGGAGTAAAACTGCCACTATTTGTAGATGCTATGATTTTATATGTAGAAAACCCTAAAGAATCCACCAAAAAAACTATTAGAAATAATAAATGAATATAGTAAAGTTACAGGGTACAAAATCAGTTGCATTTCTATACACTAATAACGAAATAACAGAAAGAGAAATGAAGAATATGATCCTGTTTACAATTGCAACAAAAAGAATAAAATATCTAGGAATAAATTTAATCAAGGAGATGAAAGACCTACACCAAAAACTGTAAAATGTTGTTGAAAGAAATTGAAGAAGACACAAAGAAATGGGAAAATAGTCCATGCTCGTGAATTGAGAGAATTAGCATAGTTAAAATGTGCAAATTACCTAAAACAATCTACAGATTCAATGCAATTCCTATCAAAGTCCCAACAACATTTTTCACAGAAAGAACAAAGAATCCTACAATTTATATGGAACAACAAAAGACCTCAGATAGCCAAAGGAATCCTGAGAAAAAAGAACAAAGCTGGAAATATCACATTCCCTGATTTCAAAATATACTACACAGCTATAGTTATCAAAACAGCATGGTACTGGCACAAAGACACACAGATCAATGGAATGGAATTGAGAACCCAGAAATAAACCCACACATCTATAGATAGCTAATTGTCAACAAAGGAGCCGAGAACATACAATGGAGAAAGGAATTTCTCTTCAATAAATGGTGTTGGGAAAATTGGAAGCCACATGCAAAAGATTGAAAGTAGATCATTATCTTACACTATACACAAAAATTAACTCAAAATGAATTAAAGACTTGAATGTAAGATGTGAAACCATAAAATTAGTACAAGGAAACCTCGGCAGTATGTTCTTTGACATTGGTCTTAGCAATATCTTTGAATATCATGTCTGTTCATGCAAGGGAAACAAAGGAAAAAATAAACAAGTGGGACTTCATCGAACTGAAAAGCTTCTACATGGCAAAAGAAACCATCAACAAAAGGAAAAGCTAGCCTACCAATTGAGAGAAGATATTTGCAAGTCATATATCTGATAAGGGGTTAATATCCAAAATATATAAAGAACTCATACAACTCAACAACAATAAAACAACCCAATTGAAACATGGGCAGAGGATCTGAACAGACATTTTTCCAAAGAAGATATACAGATGGCCAACAGGCACATGAAAAGGTGTTCAACATCACTAATTATTAGGGAAATGCAAATCAAAACCACAATCAGATATCACCTCACACCCATCAGAATGGCTATTATTAGAAAGCCAAGAAATAATGAGTGTTGGAGAGGATGTAGAGAAAAGGGAACCTTCATACATTGCTGGTGGGAATGTAAACTGATGCAGTCACTATGGAATACAGTATGGAGAGTCTTCAAAAAATTAAAAATAGAACTACCATATGATCCAGCTATTCCGCTTCTGAGTATTTATCCAAATAACACAAGAACACTAATTCAAAAAGATGCATGCACCCCTATGTTCATTGCAGCATTATTCACAATAGCCAAGACGTGGAAACAACCTAAGTGCCTGTCAACAGATGAATGGATGTACAAGATGTGTTATATATATACAATGGAAAACTACTCAGCCATGGAAGAGATAAAATCTTGCTATTTCTGACAACATAGATGGATCTTGAGCATATTATGTGAAGCAAAATAAGTCAGACAGAGAAAGACCAATACCATATTGTTACCAGCAGGGAAGAGAGGTGGGGGGAGGGCGAAAGTGGTAAAAAGGCACATTTGTTCCGTGACTGATGGTAATTAGACTTTGGGTGGTGAATACGATGTAGTCTATTCAGAGGTCGAAATATAATGATTTACACCTGAAATTTATATAATGTTATAAACCAATGTTACCTCAATAAAAATGGAAAAAACAATGCTTTCATGACTGTCTATGCCTCATTGTACACTTGTCTGTTTATTTTCTTAAGATAAATTCTTTGAAGTAGAATTGTTGGATTAATGAACATAGCTGTTTAAATATTTTATGTATATCTTGCTAAATTATTTTTTATAAGATTGTCATTTTACACTCAGACCATGAATTGAGAATGTCTGTTTCCTCTTAAACTTACCAACACTGGGTATTATCATTCTTTTTTAATCTTTGCTAATTTAAAAGTCTAAAGACATCTTGTCTTACCTTATAGCTCTCTGTTAACCAGTGAAATTGAATATATTCTATTATGGTGCTCATTTACATTTCATAGCAGTTACTTGCTAATAATCTGCAAAGTTCATTTTACATTGAAGATATTTATTTGGTCTCTGTTATATCTGTTGCAAATATTTCAAGTTTTCAGTTTGTCCTTTAATTTTTCTGTTTGCTATATGGAAAAATTTGAACATAATCTTATCTATCATTTCTTTGATGATGTCTGCCTTTGAATTATCAGAAAGATTTTCTCAACATAAAGATTGTTTAAAACACATATTTCCAATTACTAATTATATGGTTTTATTTTTACCATTAAATTTTTAAATTCATTTGAGTTTCTTATCCAAATTCTTAATTTCCACTAATTTGAACTGCCACTTTTCTCATATAATAAAATTTTTTAATGATTTTCATTAACTAGTTTTCTTATATAGAAAAAGTAATTCATGTGATCATAGCAAAAAAAAAAAATCCAAATGGTACACCAGGGCTTATATAAAAGAATCTCTCTGACTCTTTATTCCCATTTCCTAAAGTTTCAGGTTCACAAGTTAAATTTCTAGATATGCTATAGCATACCTTTTTATTCTGTTTTATTAATTTGCCTTTCTCTCTATCATCTTTCTTTCCATCTAATTTTTAAAGTTCCGCCTATTGCTTTCCTTTTATAGACTTTCCTGGCAATGTTTCTAATGGATTATTAAGGGAAAGTTAGACATTTAGAAGGCACTGTGAAACTGGATCCCTGCTTGATTGTTTCTTCTTTTTTTTTTTTCTTTTTTTTTCAAGATTTTATTTTTTCCTTTTTCTCCCCAAAGTCCCCCTGGTACATAGTTGTATATTCTTGGTTGTGGCTCCTTCTAGTTGTGGCATGTGGGATGCTGCCTCAGAGTGGCTTGATGAGCAGTGCCATGTCCGCTCCCAGGATTTGAACCAGTGAAACACTGGGCTGCCTGCACCGGAGCACGCGAACTTAACCACTCGGCCACGGGGCCAGCCCGATGATTGTTTTTTCTTACATTAATATTTATTAGGAGAAAGAAAGAAAGAAAGGACTTTAGTAATTATTTTTTTGTAACTAAAATAAAAAAATGTAAGTAAAACAAAGAGAGAAGTTTAAACTCGAGCTTGTTGTATTTTTTTTTTAAAGATTTTACTTTTCCTTTTTCTCCCAAAGCCCCCCAGTACATAATTGTGTATTTTTAGTTGTGGGTCCTTCTAGTTGTGGCATGTGGGACACTGCCTCAGCGTGGCTTGATGAGCGGTGCCATGTCCGCACCCAGGATTTGAGCTGGCGAAACCCTGGGCCACCGAAGCGGAATGCATGAACTTAACTGCTCAGCCACAGCGCCAGCCCCTAGAGTTTGTTGTATTTTGAAAACAGTTCAACAAGAAGGAAGTGTCAGAGTTACTAATGACATTACATAGGAATCATAGTATAATTATGGGTTGTGTTGATTTTCAGAGACTAATGAAACTTTCTTGTTAACCTCTCTTTCCAGATAAATTCTGGCAAATGATGAGTTCATTGCTAGTCAGTTGCAGAGATTTCACTGATATGACAATGTACTACTACTATGATCTGTTTCTACTTATGATACTTTTGGCACCAAATGTGTGGGTTTTTCCACAGCAAACAATTCTCCAATTCTCTAGGTGTCCTGCAATTTAGTTCACTTCTGACACTAACTACCCAGAGTTACTGCAGACCCCACAAGTTAGGGACTCAGTCTCACGAAACTATCCCCACTTCAGATGCCAATCACAAGTTTGAGCCACCCATACTTATGACCGACTGGCTATAAATCAGAAATTCCCACAACCCCCTCCTCTAGTTCAGTAATTTGCTAGCATGGACTTAGGGAAACACTTTACATAAATTAGCTGGTTTATTATAAATGGTATCATAAAGGGTATAAATGAACAGCCACATGACGAGGTACATCCACTGAGGATAGGAAGGGCCCCAAGGACAGGAGCTTCTGTCCCTTTGGAACTTGGGGTATGCCACAGTTCCGGCACATGGATGTGTTCACCAACCTGAAAGCTCTTCAGACCCCATTGTTTGGGGTTTTTATGGTGATTCCATTATGTATTAAAATTTTAGCTCTGCTATTTCAAACTGTTTAACCTCTCTTCAGTTGTAAAATTGGGTAAAATATTGTATACTTTGGAGGACTGTCATAAGAATTAAATTAAATAACATAAATGGGAGAACCCGATACGTCAGTTATTAACCTCTAGGCCTTACCACTTTCCCACTCAGCAAATAGACCAAACTGTGTCCAACATCAAGTATCAACTTCTTTAGTTTTATTTCAATAATTATGCACTTTCTTTTCTGTATTCCTCTACTAGCTCCTCCTCATCATTTGAACATGCTCAGTCAACTCTTTGCATCATTAAAAAAATGACTGCCACCATGCTGTCCCCAGCCCAGTCTCCATTTCTAGTAGCAGGCCCCTTCCATCTCCCCTTCCCAGTTATTTTGTAGAATATTGCTCAGTTTAGGTTTGTCTGATAGTTCCTCATGCTTTGATATTGTGCCCTTCTTGGCATATTTTTAGAAGTTTAGTACATGGAATAGATATGTCTCATTACTGGTGATGTTAACTTTGTTACTTGATTAAGGTGATATCTCCTATGTTCCTTCACGCTAGTATTGTTTTTCCCTTTCTTATTTATGAATATCTTGTTGGGAGGTGTTTTGAGTCTATACAAATAATCTTGTTTCTCATGATAATTTTACCCACTGATTTTACCATCCATTGATGATTCTTGCTTGCGACAATTATTATGTTGTGTGCCAAATGGTGATTTTCTATTTCTATCATTCTTTAATAGTAAAGATTCTTAACGTGAAGGCCCTATCATATATATATACCTGTGTGCATTTTACTCTCGGGAAAAGCAGCATTTATCAGATTTTCAGGAAGTCTTTAGATGGTAAACTCTTTTTCCATCTATCACTACTTTCTCACTTTATAGTCACAGCACCTAGCTCTGTTAGAGTAGATGAAGAGAGACCTTTGTGTCTTTGGCTTCTGTTTCTGATCTCTCTCTCTAGCTTATTCCAAATTCCTCTGAAGAGATTCAATGCATAATAGACTAAAGTATACCTGAGGTGAATAAAAGCAGATCTACAGTGTTTGTTGTCATCCTGTGTTGTCCAGACTTTGTCTTCCCTGGCCCACACTTGGGAAACCACTACATTTTGGTATATGTATTTCTAGTTTTATTTCAGAGAATGTGTATTTTTATCTCTGTGAAGTTTTTAAAAGTCAAATGCAGTATTTAGTCTGTCTGGTAACAAAGATTGATAAAAATCTCTAGCTCTTTTTTAATAATATTGCCACAGGTTGTGATAACTTAGTTTCTTTTTTATTATGAGCTGTGCTTTCTTGGAGTAAATAGATTCTTGTAAAAGAAAGCCTAATTGAGACATTAGCTGAAACATGAATTTTTATAAGAAGTAGTTTGTGTTTGGATTTTTAATGACCCAGAAACTATTTCAAACCATGGCTTTGACCTTACAGTCTCCATGCATTCTTATCTGACTCTCACAAGAAGCTTGTGGGATAAATAGGGCAGAGTAGTCTTCATTTCTGTTTTCTACTTAAGGAGTCTGTTTTCTTATTAATTATGTTACCTATTCAAAAATAGCTCTTAGTTTTCTATTTCTTTGGGCATATATCTAAAAATGTTACAGCTGAAAGGAACTTAGAGATCATTTCTTCCAATCTCTTCGTTTTACAAATGGGGCAAAAGGCCTAAGGAGAGAAAAATCACTTGCCTAAGGTCGCATAGGCAGATAAAGCAAAGCCAAGATCTGGAACCCAGCTTTCCTGATTCCAAGTGCCTGTAATAAGAACCAGAAGTTTGATTTGCATTACAAGTTATATTAGGCCATACTCTGCTATGTTCGATATTCTCATATTGCTTTTGTTTCTTGGAAATAGTGTGCAGTTCGTGCAGCCACAGAAGGCAGAACTCTCGTTTTGGAAGGCTTGGAAAAGGCGGAGAGGAATGTTCTGCCTGTTTTGAACAACTTACTGGAAAATAGGGAAATGCAGCTTGAAGATGGACGCTTCCTAATGTCTGCCGAGCGTTATGACAAACTTCTCCAAGTAAGAAAAGAAAAATTCGGCTGCTGTGTCTTAGCTATTCAGCTGTGAGTAGTGTGCCATTTTTTGTATGAGACATGATTCTATCAGAATGGGGACAGATGTTCAGGTGACCCATTTCTGGCAGATTGCTGAAGTCAAGTCATGTGTTTGCAGTTTTGCAAGGCTCTTCTGTTTGCAGATCATATTAGAAGACCTCTCAGATTTTCTCTTTTTTTGCCAGTCTAATAATTATCTTCCTTTTTTTCTCTTTTTAATTCTTTTTCCCTTGCTCCCTCCTTTCCTATCTTCCTTTTTCTGTCTCTCAACAACTATTTACTAAAAGCCTAGTGGCTTCTAGATAGGCCTAGGAATACAAAGCTGAATAAAGTCCAGTTCTTGGCTTTTAGGAAGCTCAAAGTCCAGTGGATATTGACAGAAATGAATAAGATATTTAAAAGATGCCCTAATGGTCCAAGCTACCAGCATCTGATGCATGAGTTGTTGTAAGAGCCTCCTAACTGGACTCTCTGCTTCCCCTCTGGCTGCCTCATAGCAGTCAGTGATCGCTTTAAATTATGTGACAGATCAGGTCATTCCTCTGTTCTAACCCTCTAACGACTCCTTGTTCTTCTCAGAATAAAATCCAGAGTCCTTACAGTGGAATACAGGGTCTTGTATGATTTGGGCCCTTACTGCCTGTTTGGCCTTATCTCCTTCTTCTATCCTTCTTTTATATTCTACTTCACCTACTAGTATTCTCTTTATTATACCTTAAACATGCTGGATAGACATTCTCCTAACTTAGAGGTGTGTTGCACAGGTACTTTGCTGTTCTGGAATGGTTTTCTCCCACATATCTGCTTGGGTCACTTCTGTGCCTCCTTCAAGTCTTTGCTCAAATGTTATATTATCAATGAAGCCTGCCCTCACCCTCCTGCTTAAAATTGCAATGTGCCCTCTGCCTCCATACTCCCTTACCCTGCTCTGTTTTTTTCCATAGTCTTCTAACATCCTACATGATTTACTTAGTTAATATGTTTTTAGTTCATTCTCTGCCTCCCTTTACTAGATTATAACTTTCACTAGGGCAGGGATTTTTGTCACTGATGTCATCTCAAGCTCTTAGAGCAATGCCTGGCACTTGGTAGTGCTCAGTAACCATTCGTTGAATGAATGAATAAGTGCAATAAAATCTTTAAATGCTGTGATACAAGTGAAAGAGGGCAAAAACCTGGGAATGTGGGGCTCTTCAAAAGCTTTGGAGAAGGGGGTCGTGTAATAATGTCACAAAAGGACAAGAAGACAGCCCTTGTTCCTTCAGCTCTGGCTGTACCAGACTGGAGCTCTCCTGCTAACCAAGTCTCCAGGGACAAATGGCTCTGCCCCTGCCTTCTTTCACACCTGTTCTGTAGAGTTGCATATATGTTAATCTTACTATCCCAAGTTGGTTACACATTGCTCAAGAGCAGGATCTGTGTCTTATGCTGCTTCTTGATCCTGCTACCAGGGGACTAATACAAGTCCAGAACACACTAGGCGCTAAATAATAGATGCCAGAGGTCTGATTGAACTGATGCTCCATGGCTAGCAGAACTAGAAGCATCTCTTTCTGATTTCCTCTGTGTGAGTCTTTTTTGTCAGGTATCTGTCTTGCAGCCCTTTTAGCACTCTGTTTCTTTACTGTTTATGAGAGCTTGTAGTTGGTGTTTTCATGCAGTGTAGTTGTTTTCTTTTGGATCTATCTAAAGATGGCATCATATTAATATAATTCGAAGGGGAAACTTGAGGATTTAATCAGTAATAAAAGTTAAATTTGTTTGTTCATATTGTTATAGTTAATTTACTGAAATGACAGCCATTTTTATTTATTTTTTAAAATTTATTTTCAACTTTATATTTTATAAATAATATAAATATAAATATAATAATAATAATTTATGTTTATTTTAACCGTAGGTAGATATTATGCAAAACATTTTCTCTTTAGATACTTTCTAATTACAAAATAACTCTTGTTTGCCCCTCTATAGTTATTCGCCATTTTTAGTAAATGATTTGGAAAAGAATACTCAGAATATAAAATCATTTTTCTAAGTATAGGAGTTACTTCACAACAAAAATTTTGAAATATTCTTTATTCATGTAGTAGAATTCTGTGCAAAATTATTAAACATATTACTTTGGATAGGAATTCAGAGTATAGGTTCAAAAGGGTTTTAGTATACAGAGAGTGCTTATTATTATTAAGTGAGAAGAATGTACTACATTGTTTTTTCCCAATGTAAATATCAGTATACATACCTAATTTTTATTGGTAAATGTGATTTCTGTATTCGTGGATTCTGTCTCATGCGAACCTCACAGAATATAGGCAAGATCCCTTCACAGAACAGTACCACCTCAAGACAATGTCTGTGATCAAAGGATCCAACACCATAATTGAAATCACACTTATTTCTAGCTGGATTCAATATAGTAAATTTGAATATCTCAAAATATTAGTGATTTTGTAGAGATGATTATAGTAGAATTTTATTATGGAAACAGATACAATCAGTTTGTATAAACTTTTTTTATATTCTGATTTTCATTTTTGGATAAGTGAAAAAAAAAATATTCGGCTCTTTGAAGATTGTACTCTTGGTTTCTCAGACAGGGCTACATCCAAACTCTTGCATGTGACATAGTATCAGTGTTAGTCCTATTAATTACAGAGGATCATTATTTTGGTTATGCTTGACATAATTGTTCATTATGTTTTAAAATTGTTTTGTACAGTCACTCAACAGACATTTGTCCTATTATGTGCTAGAGGTAATAAATGCTTTGAAGAGCTTGGATCCACCATGAGACCATCACGTCCAGAAGTCAGCACACAAATATATAACAATAGAAGCTTGCGTAGGACACAGTGGAGGGGTACAGAAGTGGTTCGAATGGGGGAAGGGGATTAGAAAGGGGCCCATTTTGATGATGATGTGTGTACTGAGCTTTGAATGATACTTGTGTTTATGCTGTGCTGAGTGGAAAGGATGTTCCAGGCAAGTGGAACAGTGCTGGTGAAGCAGCTTGATGTGTCTGGAGAGCCACATTTGTGAGATGGGGCTGGAGCACAGGTCAGGGAAGGCAGGCCGAGGGGATGTTGTGCAGTGATTGCTGAGACTGGAAGAATCAGACGTGAATCCAGCCAGGAAAGGCCGTGAGTGTCACGCTAAGAGTTTCCATACTGTCATATGGGCCACGCCCGCTGAAGATCTGCTGAAAGCTGAGGACTTGTCTCTTAGAATGTGCACATGCACGTTCGTATAAACTTTGTAAGCTCCATGGATCCTACAGCTGAGGACAGTGAAGAGCCACTGATAGATCAGGCAGAGAACGAAGGAGTGGCATTTAACAGGTGCCTGCTATGGACCAGTTGCTTTTACATACATTATCACATTTAGTTTTTGTAACAGCCATAATAATGTTGGTGATCTTCCCACTTTATAGATAAGAAAGCTGAGGCTCAGAGGGTCTAATAACATGCTCTTGGTCACTTAGCTAGAGTTTGCACCAAGCACTAGAGCCAGCATTTATAACTCTAAAACCTGTGCTGTTTCCAGTCTCTCACCTCCACTATGTACTAGCTGCAGGACTGTGGGCCAGTTATGTAACTCCTTTGAACATCAGTTTGTTCACCCATAAAAAGAAATTAAATGTCTGTTTGAATTCTGGTGAAAGTTAAATAAGAAAAATTCATGGGAAGTGCTTACCATGCAGGAAGTTTTCAATACGTGTTGGTTATTACTATTAATATGCCTTGGTAGAAATATACCCATAAACATAGTTATCTATTTAAGGTCCATGGGCAGTGTGCTCTGCTGGTGGTCTGCCTGTCTAGGACTAGCTTTTTATATCCTCTGTCTGGACCAGTATATTTTCCTTACCCTCCTTACTCTGTTCCTCTCTGTTACTGACTAGGGCTTAGAGATCTGACCCACATCTCCTTTGTTCCTGGATGCATTAGCTGCTTCTCCTTTCAACACCAGTTTTCATATTGTGAACCCTCCCTGGCATCCTGATCCTGCTTTCAGTCTGCTGCCTTCCTTGACAGTTTGGCTTTGAGAGTGTTCTCAAATACAGCTTACTCAGCAGTGAGGGCCTGAATTCCTTAGACTGGCAGCTCTTGCACTTGTAGTCTGTATCATTTATGATGTAATTTTTGATCTCTTGCTCTTTTAGGATCATACCAAAACAGAGTTGGATGCTTGGAAGATTGTTCGAGTTAGTGAAAATTTCCGAGTGATTGCCTTGGGCTTGCCAGTGCCTCGGTACTCGGGGAATCCATTAGACCCCCCTCTCCGTTCTCGATTTCAAGCCAGGGATATTTATTATCTACCCTTCAAGGTAAGTATGAACAAGGATAATTTATTTTTTAAACAGTTTTTTTATTTATAATAAATTCAATTACTATAAAAATGTTACTGTGTTCGTAGATGTCCCCCTCAGTAGTTAAAGGAACAAATAAAAGGATGTAGGATGAAGAAAATCTCTGGAAACAGGGAAGAAAAATTATTGTGGCATTATACTTCTGGCAGATTAGAAAAAGGCTAACTTTTCTTTTAGAAAATGACATGTATCAAGATATGATTTTTTTGCTATTCATTACTTAGTGTCTGCTTAATTAAAAGTTGAATTGTGTCTATAAAACATTTGCATTTAATCTGTTACATTCCTTATTAATTGATTTGGTATGTTTCTGTGTTATTTTAGGACCAACTTAAACTGTTATATTCGGTTGGAGCCAATATTTCTGCTGAGAAGTAAGTATTTGAGCTATGTATACATATATATTTTTATATAAATATCTGGACACTTTAACATTGAATTTGTTTTGCCCATTCATTGATTGATTGGTTCATTCATCCAATAACTGTTCTTTGAAGAATTTTGCAGTAACTGTGGTAACTGCTGCTGATAAAGTTAATGAGACGTAATCTCTGATGGCAAGAAACGTAAGATCTAGCAGAGCTTAAAGATATGTGAATACTTTAGTTTAACGTAGTGTAGTAAGGGCTCTAATTTCAAAGTATTGAGGCTGTTGTATTTGAGACTTTACAAGGGTTTCAAAAAGGCACTGGCAGTTGATATGGGTCCTAAAGAATGAGTAGGCTTTTTCTAGTTAGAGAATGGAATTAAGGAATTCTAAGCAATTTTTATTAGAGAATGGGATATAAGAGTGTATGCCTCATTCTTGAGGCTGTAAAAAGCTCCTGGTGGCTAGAGTTAAGTTTGGATTGAGAAAGGTGGGAGGTGAGGCTGGCAAGGTGGATTTGGACCATGTTGTGAAAAACCTCACATATTGTGACAGGTTTAAGAAATACGTCTGTGTCTCTAATCAGCTTCTGAGTTTTCAGTGGAATATTATAATATGGAGCTGTTGTTCCTTAAGAATTTAGTAGTAGATGTCATCTTTTTAGATTAGTTAAATTGGCCCAGCTCTTTTATATTTAACAGATTTATACATTAAAACTATTAGAATAAAATGTAATGTCACGTATTTTTTCCCCCTAGAGTTTCTCAGCTCTTGTCCTTTGCCACCACACTCTGTTCCCAAGAATCTTCTACTCTTGGCCTTCCAGATTTTCCTTTAGATAGTTTACCAGCTGCAGTTCAAATCCTGGTATGTATAAAATAAATTAATGGCTAGTATACCCAAATGTGGTGAAGAAAATCTAAGAGTTAATCCTTGGGGATTAATCACTTCAGTTTGCTTTGTCGTATTCTTTTATAAATAGTGAAAGATCTGACATTAATTTGTTGTTTAGTACAGTAAACTATGCAGAGACCAGTGACATGTTCTGAGCCTTTAAAGAGCTTACAGCCTTGGAGGGGAGAAGGTAGACGTGCAACTCAGGTAGAAGTTCCACAGAGGGAAGGAGCACTTCAGCCTGATCTTGCAGAGGTACACTGCAGTGTAAGTTGTGCCTCAGACTTGCCTCAACCCGAGATAGGGGAGCTGGGGTTTTCACACTCTAGCACCATCAGTCATTGGTTAGTGGTCATCCCAGGGGACACAAATTCCCAGGCACTAGCTACTCTTCCAGCCTGTGAGCAAAGCTGGCTCCAGGAGCTCAAGAGCAGTCTTTTTAAAAAGACCTGCAGCAGCTGGCTCTTGGAAGGGAAAGCTGAAGGGCACAGAGAGGATAAACACAGATCTGAGGGGATTTCTGCTGCAGTTTCACAAAGGTCATGACAGTAGTGTCTGGAGTGGTGGAAAGGCCTCCAGGCAGAGGGAACGGCACGTACAAAGGTCTTGATTCACAAAAGGGCCTGGTATCTTTGGAAAATGATAGTAAGTAGTATCCCTAGAGCAAGCATGGATGGTGAAGGGAAGTTAGAACCTTACTGTGCCACCTCACTTATTGTGAAGTGTTTTGCATGGTGAGTGAAATTGTCTGGGTTTTATGAAGTGAAAGAAATGGCCCATCAGACTTTATTAGGTAGGTGAGATGTGTAGTAAGCAGATACATGTTGGAGGAAGATACCTCTCTTGGCAGCAAGGAGGGCTGGGGAGAGTGTGGTTGCGCAGGGAGCAAATAGGAAACTGTCCTAACAGTCAGTGAGAGACCTTGCTAAGGAGAGCATAATTCAAGGTGGTGGGGATACCGCCTGGGCAAGAGACTTCCTTTTAAACTTTTGTTGCTACTTATTTTGTGTTTCCTGAGAGTCAGTGAATTAGGTTTCCCAAGTATTCTTTATGCTTCTATCCTAGAAGAACTCTTATCCTATTTATCATGTCTTCTACTTTTCAGTCTTTTTGTTTTGCTCAGAACTTTTTGCTTTGATAGTTCTCAAATCTAAAAAAAAGTTAAAAATAGTAAAATAAACATCTATAATCCTTTCAACTAGAATCATCAATTTTTAACATATTGCTGCATTTGTTTGCTCTTTTTGTTTCTGAGCCATTTGAAAGCAAATTGCTGTCCATAATCTTAAATACTTCAGTATGCAACTTCTAGGAATTAGAACATTCTTCTATATAACCAGAACACCATTATTATACCCCTCAGCATATTAATAGTAATTCTATGATAGCATCTAATAGACAGTCCATACTGAAATTTTCCTAATCGTCCCTGTTATTAGACTTTTAAAAGAATTGTGAAAGCAGCTTGATTTGGGGGGAAGATTTTAGGATAATAAACACTTTCTAACTTTGTAGTTATAACTGTGAAGCTGGGTGAATGTGGATAAGATTAACTCAAGATTAGGAATAACAGTGAAGAAGGTACTTTGGGATGAGTAGGGTAGGGAAATGTGTTCAGATATGTAGTTTCAGACATGCTGAATGGGCGTATAGTCACATCTCATGGGAAGGTGACAGTTCAAGTCTAAAGCTCAAGAAAGAGGTCAGGACTAGAGACAGAGACATGGGAGCCACAACGCATAGGCAGTAGCTGAAAAATAGAGGAGGGTGAGCTTACCAAGGGAAAGGATGTGGAACAGGAAGAGGAGAGGAAATAATTAATATTTGTTTTTGTAGACTTCTGGGAAATATGAGAAACCTGTAAGGAAATTTCAATGTCATATATATATTTCAGATAAATTCTCTGTGATTATTTTAGATGTTCCTCATTCCTATATATTTTTGCTCCTAAATAGGATTCCTTTCCTATGATGTCAATCAAACATGCAGTCCAGTGGCTTTACCCATACGCTATTTTACTAGGACATGAAGGGAAGATGGCTGTGGAAGGTGTTTTAAAAGTAAGTATCTGCTTTACTTTCTTTTTGTTCCTTTCCTTTCCCGTTTTCTCTTCCCTTCCCTTTTGCCCATCTCTCCCTTCCCCCTCTTTCCTACTTTTTTCTCTCCCTCTTTCTTTCTTTCCCTTGCCTTCCCTTGCCTTTCCTTCTCTTCTTTTCCAGGGATGGAGGCATTGGCATGTCAGTGATGGAGAGGCAAGCACAAAGATGGCTGGTGAGGTTTGAAGATTGCCTACATTGTGCAAATAAGTGAATTAATTAAACAAATGAGTGAATATATTGAGGATAATCATAGCTCTGTTTCTCACTGTTGGAGAAGGAATTTATAAATGTAGAAAGCAGGGAGGAAAAAAAGAACCCAGCAGTGTTAGATTGGAATTGCAGAAATCAGTATAAACTCATGTTTTTTCAATATATATAAACAGATAGATATAGTAATAAATGTAGATAGCATGTGTGCATATGTGTATACTTACATGTGTTTTCCAGCTCTGTCCCCTGAGAGGGCCTAAAAACTATAACACTCCAGTGGCAATGATCATACCAGGTGCTGAGACATTGGTTTCTAAATACCACGCTTCCCTAAAAGGAATCAGGACTCCTTGGATGTAGGGCTGAATCAAGGCTTAGCACAGCAAAAGTATATGATAAGCCTGGGCTATCTTGTTGTGCCAAAAAGTAGGGAAGTGTTCAACAAATTATGTTGACATGTCAAAGTGACAGAGGAGCCAGCTTGAAGTGGCTCTCACTGGCCGAAATCTGAGGCAGTTTTGGCATCAAGATAAATAATGATAGTAACTGATTATAACCCATTGAATAAAATAGGAATCTATAAATCCATATTGATATAAACAAACAAACAAATACATAGTGGAGAAGAAAAGGATCTTCCTTAGTGTAGAATGCCTACTAATAAATGCAGAAGGAATTATATAGATAGAAAAATCACCATTTGGCAACCATCAGCGTGGTGGTTGATTTAGGCAGAAGTCACCAAAGGATATTAAAACTGGTGGGTGGAAGTTCTAAGAGAAATAGGATATTGATGTAATTTAGGAATATCTCCCCCCTAAAACACTCAATTGACTACAAAACAGGAAAATGAGATTTTTACGGTAAACACCAACTTGATCAGGTGAGACAAGTCGACATCGTCTGCCTCCTGAGTGTTGTGCTGAGAGGAGCTCAGTATCATTTCAGGAGTATTTCAGATAGGAATTGATGGTGAGTTTGGCCATGAGAAAGTATTGTATAGACCTAGGTTGAGGGCAATCTTACAGAATAAAAGGCCTGTATTCTTTAGAACTGTCCAGGCCATGAAAGTCAGAAAAGCTGAGGAACTGTTGAAAGAGAGTGAAGAGCTATGACAGCCAAGGCAGATAGGAAAAAGTGACATTGTTGGCACAGTTGGTTAAACTTGAATAGGGTCTGTGGATTGAATAGTAGTGTTCTATTAAATTGTTCTCCTGATTTGGAAGCTTATGTGGTGACATTGGCCAGAGTTCTTGTTTTCAGGAAACGTGAACTGGAATGTTCAGGGGTGATGCGGTGGCATATCTGTAGCTTGCTTTTAAATGGTTCACAAAAAGACCAATGATTGGATGTGTGTGTATGTTAACCACTGAGAAATCTGAGTGAAGGCAAAACAGAAGTTCCTTGTACAGCTGTGTCCTGCAACTTTCCTAAAAGTTTGAAATTGTTTCAAGATAAAAAAAAATTTTAAGTGACTATCCACTATAATTCATTTCAAAATTAAAAAAAATTTAAAACAAATATCTAATAAACATGGAGTTAAAAATCTGTCTGCCTATAACTTAAATTATTAACTTGAAAAGCAAGCATTTTATATAAAACTATGGAAACTGCTGTAGAGCCTGTCATATAAACTAATGAAGTTCTTGTTTTTGTCATAAGTGATTTATAATACATGGAGCATGGTTTTCTTTTAAAATATGTGTGGCATAATTTCCTCATCTTATAACTATATATTTAAAAGTGTTGACCTTTGGCAGAGACTTATTGACTTACCCAAATTAATTCCTGTTTACGAAAGACAGTTTTTGGTTTTTGTTTACAGTTTGGCTCAAAGTACAGATTTCTAAGGAGTGGGTGGAATGCAAGCACTAAGCTGTTGTGGCTGTATGTATAGGTCCTTCATTTTCTGGAGGCCAGGATTGGACAGCCTTAAACATGTGGAATGGTATTGGTTTCTCCCTTATCCTAAAATCTACAGAGGGTCTTTGGGAGTTTAGAAGTACTCTCTCTGCAGCTGATCATGGTGAGAAGAGCTCAGAAGAGTGGAACAGTAGATTTTAGTTACTTTAGTGGGATTTTTTTTTTCTCACATATCAGCTAGTCCAAGAAATAATATTTTCTATGATTGATGATGTAAATAATAACAGTAATAAAATAAAACTAATAAAAAGCTCTTCCTCATAGATGCTGAGAAGCGTAATTTGGGACAGAATCTAAGAACATAAAGAAGCAAGGGGAAAATAAAAGTCAGTATAGAGGCAAAGGGAAGTAGAAAGAGACAGCAGAGAATAGAAGCAGAGCTGAGAACAGTGAAATAGCAGCCACTGGTGAAAGAGAAGAAAGGTCTGCTATGTGTGTGAGGCGGGGCTGGAGAGGGTGGGAGAGAGAGGAAGAGAGGAGAGAGGGAGGAGGAGGCGGTGCAAGGATATTAAGGGGACAATGAAGAGCCATTTGGAAATGGGGAAATTAATTCTCAGGCTTGAGGAGTCAGGAAACGACCATTTTCTGACTATATAGTTCACTTTGAGTTTTATTCCAGGCACTGAAAAAAAAGAGAACTAGAACTCGTATTTGATTTAATCAACATCTAAGCTAAGTTGGCATTGGTCATTGAAGTAGAGCACCGACTGCTTAAGAAAAAAGGCTGTGATTCCCAATGAGCTCCCTTGATGCCCGTCAGCACAAAGCCTAGTGCCTTGGAACAAGGGTAAATAGTCAGGGAGGAAGAAAATATCACGGGAAGTTGTGATAAAATGAAGCAAAGTAAAGTTTTTTGTGACATAATTGAGAGAAGATATTCACTGTCTAGATAAGTCAGGTATGAGCAAAGGTCTTTATTTTTACAAAGAAACCACTTTGATGTGTTTCTGGTCTCTAATTTCAAAACTGGTCGTACAAATTAGATAAAATTATAGAATACCTTTAAAGAGTTAAGTTTTCTAAAGAAAGTAGCCAGTGTTGCTGCATTTTGTTTGGCCTTTATTTTGACCTTCATAATAAAAGGAACATAGAAAAAGACTGAAGGTCCATATTATGAATAGAAATTATTTCAAATTTGATTGTAGAGTTTAAAAAAAAGGAAAAGGGAATGAAATTACTTAGAAGAAAAAGGATTATCTTTTATTGCCTTGTGTAAAGAGCTAGTTAAGGAACAGTACTTCTCCTTTTTCCCACTCCTCAGAGGGGAGTGGGAGATGCTTAAATTCGTTCATCTGAACCTAATGAAGAACTTTCTTTTTATAAGATCATTACATGCTGATGCATACAACCAGATTACAGTATTAAATCTCTCTCCTTAAAAATAGAATAGTTTACTGATTGATATAATTCTGTGTGATCTGTTTTGGGGCAGTCTGTGTGGCCTGTTTGTTATTCTAAATTTGTCTATCTTTTCAAGCTAATGTTCATAGATGAACAAAATTTTATATAGCCTCAAATAATTTTAAATTAAGAGAGGTGAAAAATTAAGGAAATATTGTTGAATTTGGAAAAAAATGTTGAATTAAAGAATAGAAATATCTATTATAATAACACACCAAAAAGAAACATATAGATGTTTACAATAACTTTTCCTTGATAAATAATAATTGTTTTCTGACCTAGATTGTCATAGAAATTGATAGATAGTTGCATTTGAATTATCCATTTGGATTTTACTGTAATCACTTAATTAGACTATTTTTCAGGAAAAATAATTACTCACAGAAAATACCATCAACTAAAATTCAGAATACCTTTCTTTTTTCTAAACAAGCTATAAAAATGGCTGGAATGTCTTTCATTCCCCAGATGGTGCTCATCATATGATATTCATATTCTAAAAACATGTTTCTGTAGTCATAAAATCACTTCTAGCTTTTAGTTAAGGATGTCTTAAAGAGAATACTCTCTTTCTGAATTTGCTATACTTTGAGAATGGCATGCTTTGTTATGGTAGAGTAACAAGTACATCCAGGCTTCCAGTACCATGTCTTGGCTCTCGGTCCTTCTAGATCATAACAATAGTTAAATTAGTAAGTTCCATTGGTGATTTAGAAAGGATATGCTGCCACTTATCCACTGATAATATAATATGAACTATAGTCTTTACTGAGAAGCTTGGAAGGATCTTGCACTTAGTGCTTTCATTTTAGTTCAACAGACTTTGAGCACTCATTATTTGGCAAGTGATGATATGTGTACACAAATCTGGGAATACAGAAATGGATATGATCTGATCTCTGCTCTTGAGGAACTTATGGTTTACTTGGAGCATCAAACATGCAAATAAGTAGCTATTTTAATGTAATGATTTTATAGTAGTATAGCATAATAATGAATAACTCTGGTCAAAGTAATAAAGACCTGAATTAGGCCAGTGAAATAGCGTTGGGATGGATATGAGAAATATTTCAGAGGCGAGATGATAGACTTTACTAACCGATAAAATACAAGTGCTTTGGGGGCTGTGAGAGAAAGTGAGGAATCCAGAATGTCTATGAATCCTAGCTTGGACAACTGAGTAGATAGACTTGCCATTAACTAAGATGGGAAAGTAGAGAAAAGGAGCATATTTAGGGTGGTGGCTAAATAGTTCAGTCCGGGGGGTCTTTTTGAATTTGAGGTTCCCAAGCGGTTTTAACTAGCAGACTTGAAAATATAGATCTGGATCTGGAGCTATTTTGATATTAAAGATAAGTACTTGGAAGTCATTAATGTATGGGTATTAGTTGAATTCATGACGATGGAGGGAAGAACCCAAGAGGAGCATAAATAGAACAAATACTGCCTGAGGACTGAACCCTGGAAGCACCAACATTTAAGGATTGGGCAGTGGGCAAAGAACTTTCAAATTAGGCAGAGGAAGAGCAGTCAGAGAGATAGAAGTAGAACAGCAGAGAGTATTCTCATGGGGCATTGAGAGAGACCGTGTTAAGATGAAAAGAATGGCAAGTTTCAAATGTTGCAGAGATGTCTTGTTGAATGAAGACTTTTAGATTATTTACTCAAAAAAGATTATTCATTTCATCTATTTTTCCATCCAGTCAATTAGCCAGGCACTGTTGTGTGTAGATGTAGCAGTGAGCAAAATGGACAAAAGTCTCTGCCTTCAGGGAACTTCGTTTTTAGTGAAGGGCAATGATCAATCAATCAATCAAGTGCAGTAAGTAAATAAGTAAAGTATATAGATGTCAATTGAGGATGCCCTCACTGAGAAGATGACATTTGAATAAAGACCTGAAAAAGGAAGAGTGAATGCTGTGGGAAGAAAGCATTTGAGACAGAGGGAATAACCAGTGTAAAAGCCCTGAGGCAGGAGCACGTCTGGGGTATCCTAGGAACAGCAAAGGGCAGTGTGATGGGGCAGAGCGAGTGAAGGAGAGGAGAGGAGGAGATGAGGTCAAAAGGTAAAGGAGGTCAGCTCATATAGGGTGTTATAGGCCATTGAAAAGACTTCTGCTTTCAGTCTGGATGATATAGAATGTTGTTAGAAGGGTTTGCATGGAGAAATGTCTTATTGACTGAATGTTTTAACAGGCTCTCTCTGGTTGCTGAGTAGTGAGTAGACTGGAGAGTAAAGGTGAAAGCAGGGGAAAACCAGTTAGTAGGTTGTTGTAGTAATCTACTTGAGAGGTTGTGGTGGTTTTGACCAGCTGTAAGCTTGGTAAGAAGTGGTTTCATTTGGTTGAAATTTTGAAGGTAGTCAATATGGTCTATTGAAGGATTGGAAGTAGAGTTGAGACAGAGAGTCAAGGATGATTTCAAGCTTTTTGGACTGAGTATCTGGAATGATGAAGTTGGAGATAGAGAATATGGGGGGAAGATCAAGACTTGAGTGTTGCACATGTTTAGTGTAAAATGCCTATTAGCTATCCAAATGGAAATGTCAAGGGTACAGTTGCATATACAAGTCAGGAGTTTAGGAGAAAAGTCTGAACCGGAGAGAGAAAGTTGGGAGTCATGAATATATAGATAGTTTGTAGTCTGAAACTGGATGAGATTATTTAAAAAGTGAACATAGAAAATATAAAAGATCCACTCCTGAAGTATCCTAATGTGTACTGGTCAGGGAGCTGAAGATGAACCTGCAAAAGAAACTGAGAAGGAGGGAACAATAAAATAGGAGGAAAATTAATTTGGCAAATAGGATATTATTGGTGGACTTACCTGGAGCAGTGCTAGCAGAGTGGTGGGAATGTAGGCCAAAAATTAGTGGGCTAAATAGTAAATCGGAGATGAGGAAGCTGAAACAGTGATTATATACTACTTGTAAAATAAGTTTGATTAGAAACAAAAAGATAGTGGGTCACTTAAGGATGATGTAGAATTAAGAAATGTCTTTTTGTTTGTTTGTTTCTTGGAACAGAGGAGACAAACATCTTTATAGGAAAAAGGAATAAAATCTGTGGAGTACATGGAAAATATTTATGGAAATATGGTCTGGGGAGGCAGGAAAGGACCTTTTCAGAGAAGCATTGTGCCTTGGTTTGAAATGATGGAAGAGCATATTTTCTCCCCAACAATTGGAATGATGCAGTTATAAACTGAGATGGAGAAAATAGAGTTCCAGTGGCTTTCCATCCAGTCATAAATAAAGCAGAAGTCTTTTCTACTGAGACAGTGGGAAAAGAAGTAAGGATTGATGAAAATACATAGATGATTTTGAGGATGAAGGAAAAAGAATTTCATTTGTTTGCTCATTTAACAAACGTTTATTGACCATTGACTGTGTCCTATGTGTGATTCCAGGTTCTGAAGATTTGGAGTGAACCAAATTGACACATTTTGAAATTACCCTACTGGGGCTTACATTCTAGTGAAGAGTGAAGTTGTGTGTGCCTGAAGGCTCTGTTGTGGGTAGAAGAGGCAGCTAGATTACCTGCTGAGACAGGGATGAATGTGCTGGAATTAACTCCTTAGGAGAGTAGTAATGGTTTGTATTAGTTGCTGAAGGGCTTTGGGAAAAGAACCCAGCAGAGACTGGGGGCTATATATTTGTTCAGTAGCCAGAGAACATGATATGGAGAATTTCTTTTTTAGTGCTCAACAGCCTAGAAAAAAGTATGAAGAGAATGAATAGCTTGATGGAACAGGATTGGGAATTGTGAGGGTGAATATGGAGGCCTTGCAGACCAACATCCATGTGATTTACATTTCCTTTTATTTAATTGTGCTTCACAGTTCAGATAATGTAATCCCAAAGAAAGTGGATCAAAAAATATGCTAGTACTTTTTGTTTAATTGAAATTCCAGAATTCATAGGAAATAACTAATATAAAATGGTAAGGTAAACTTTGATTTTCTACTTCTTGTTAACATGTTAACATGTAGCTTATATATCTATTTTACTCCTCAATTACCTTTTTGATTAATAGTTCTCTAAATTTCCTGTGCCAGCAAATGGTAATTCACCTTGCAACTTGTTTTTTTTTTTTTTTTGCTATTTTAGTGTATTCTAGCCTACTATTTTTATCCTACTGAAATATTTTAGCTTGAATTATTTATAAGAACATAACCAGTATAGCTAGTGGTTCAAGGCATTAGTGTTCATTTCTGGAATGTAAGTGCTCTGACATCAATCCTATATCAAGTTAGACTGACATTATTATAGCTGGAGTAAAAACATACCTTTAAGCTCATATATTTGTTTTCTCAGAAATTACTGGCTCTAGATTCTAAATTCTAATGAATTTAATTACTTGGCTAAGCCCTTTCTCCTTTCCTATTGAACCTCCCTTATAGTGTAGCATTTTTTTTGCATGAAATTAAAGTGTCAATAATTGTTATTTTTCTATAATGTAGAAGCAATTCCTACTGAAGTGTGTGATACTATGGGAACTTGCATGTAAAAAATGCGTAGAGTATAAAGCATATTTCTTTTTTTGTTGTTGTTAGGAAGATTTGTCCCTGAGCTAACGTCCATTGCCAATCCTCCCCCCCCCCCCCTTTTTTTTGGCTTGAGGAATATTAGAGCTGAGCTAACATCTGTGCCAGTCTTCCTCTACTTTATATGTGGGATGTCTCCACAGCATGGCTGATGAGTGGAGTAGGTGTGTACCTGGGGTCCAAACCTGGGAATCCAGGCTGGTGAAGCAGAGCACGCAGAACTTTAACTACTCAACCATGACGCCAGCCCCAGAACGTATTTCTTTATGGTAGCACAAATAGACAGTTTTTCTTAGATGTGGAGAAAGAAGTAAATGATTGTCTTGAGTACTTATGACACCAAGACGAAGACTTGAACTGGGCTATTATGTTTAGAGTATTGAAATTGAAGATAATTTTCTTCCTCAAAATTATTTTCTGGCGTTGCATCATTCTGTTACATAAGCAGGGATTTTTTTCATTGAGGTACAACTCTATAGTGGTGATGTTCTACAACTATGGTAGGATTTTTAGGAGGGTGGTAATTTCTGCGTGTTTAATACTAAAAGTGAATTAAACTTTTCATATTGAACATGGCTGCTATTAGTAGGGCATAGAATTTAATTAATTTTCAATTGGTATTCTCATTTTTCATGTACTTATTTGTGTTCTCTGTTTACATTTTTTTATAAAATGAGCTGGTATGGGGGGATGTAACCAAGTGTTAGAACATTAGTAATTGGCCCACATGAAGAAAGAATCAATGGTCTTGGCCTTTTAAATGTAATTTGACAAATGTTGAGAACCTATGCTGTGTAAGTAAGACATTGTGGCAGATACTGTGGAAAATTAACTTGTTATAATTTATTCAAACTAACCGCACAAGCAAAGAGCAGAATGGTGTCCGGGAAGTTCTTGTTTCATGAATTTCAGGCAACATGTTAATTTCAGTTGATTTAAGAAATCGACTGATATAGGCCTTATATTTTACTTAAGCATGTTTTCAAGAGTCTCATCGTCCCTTTCTAGGAAACTGGAACCTTTGATTATCAAGAAATGTAGGCTATGAACTTCCACCAGGTCAGGAATACAGTGATTCCATTTCCTGTCATTTAGTCAATTTTAGGGACTATTATCATATCACCTTAGTAATTGGCTTAAGTAGAATGGTATTTGTGAAAATGGGAAAAAATTCTCCTTAATTTTTTTTACCTCTACTTTTATAATATAGAGTGAGTTTCAGTTCTAATTAAGATGGAGTCTTCCAGATATCCAACGTTAATACTAAAATGAAAAGTAAACTACATGATTTTCTTTTTAATTTTATAGCGCTTTCAACTCCAAGATTCAGGAAGCTCTATGCTTCCTAAAGAGATCTTGAGAGTGGAGAGGTTGAATGAAAACGATGTTCCCCAAGCTTCTGTGACTATCCGGATTGCAGAAAGAGAGGTGACCATTAAGGTAATGAATCAAGGTTTATGCTGTCTAAGATGTAGCTTTGCCCATTTTTGTGACCTAACTGGGTGTATGATCCCCTTGTAAGTCTTCTTTGGCTCTATAGCTTCAAGCCTGTATGTCTGTATTTATATTTATCTGTGTATCCAGAGTCCTATGTGTTTGTAAACTGGAAAAGTTCAGGGAAACATAGGGATAGGTTTTCCTCAGAAATCAAAGTCGGCCTCTAGGAAAATCAAATCAAGTTTTGATAAATGAAAGCATTTTGTACTATGAGTCCTTGCTAAGAAATAGTCAGTGTTTTCAAACATGTTTTAGCAGCCAGCGAACATTCTTTTCAAGTAAGATCTTTCTTCACTACGTGAAACGTTAAAAGAGGAGCTCTTGTAGATGCACAGTTTTTAGAGCAGGGGAAGGATATATGGTCATAGAGCTCATCTGCTTGCTCTGCCTCCCTTTCTTCTAACCCTTTCTTTGAAGCCCCTAAGAACCCCAAGAGGCGATGTAAAACTGTACTAGAAAACACAGCTTGAAAAATGCTGAGAAATAAATTGTAAGTGAATGTAGGAAAGAATAAATGCTTGCCTTCTTATGTTGTGATGGAGCAAACTTTAATTATAGGCTTTTTTGTGTGTTTTAATGTGATAGTAATACTTATTCATGTTACTGTATTTATTCATTCATCAAACTGAACATTGATTATGTCTACTAGGAGCCAGGCTCTGTATTAACATTTACTAGTGCCTACTGGATACTAATCACTGTGTTCGTCTCTTTGCATATATTATGCCATTAAATACCTCAATGACCCTGGAGTTAAGTTTTGTTATCTCCATTTTATAGATTAGAAAACTGAGATGTAAAGAGGGTAGTCAGTTCACCCATGGTCACCAGCTAGGAAATGTCACAGCTGGAACTTCTAGACAGGATCACTTTCCGGTACACTCTCTGTCTCCTTCAGATGAATGTCCTTACAGAACTGATAGTCTAGGACAGAGGCAGATGAGTAAGGACTGCATTGGAATGGCTGTGGGAATATAGAGAAGGAAGTAGTACTGGGAGTCAGGAGGAGTAGAGAAAGCTTCAGAGAGGAGGTGTGGCTTGAGCTAAGTCTTGAAGAATGACAGGAATTTTTCAGTGGCCCAGGAGTAGAAAGGTGGTAGGATATTTCAGGCAGTTTAAACGTATGTCCAGAAGCATGAGGTTTCGTTATTTGCTTCCCTTTGGTAATGGCTTTCTAACTTCATTGCCTGCAGTCCCTTCCACTTAACTTTCTGTGTTACCACCAGGATGATCTTTCTTAAATGCAAATCTGATCTTCTCACTTCCAAACTTACAATTCTTTAGGGTTCGTCTTGTATACAGTATGGTCAAGTCCTCAGCAGGGCCCCCAGGAGACTAATAAGGAGGAAATAGGAAATAAAAGGAGAAGTAGATCTGAAGGATGGGAAGAGAGATTTTAAGAACAGGTGCTTCTGAGTGGTAAACTAAAATAAGAGTGAAAAAGGGTTTGTGGATGTGGATTTTAGAAAGCAAGAGGTCTTTGGTGACTTTGGAGAGTCCCAGTGGACTGACTTTAAATTCTGTACTTATAACTGGAATTTGAACAAAAACCTTCATTTTCAAGCAGTGACATTGTTGTTATAAGTTATAATAGCATGAAAATGACATGATTCTTATGAAAATTCTTATGAAAACATGGGTCTTTAATTTTAGAGGGATGATTGATGTAAAAGTTGGATGAGGATAATCATCAGATCTGTGAATGAGAATAGATCCTGCTCTTTTGAAATATCAAAAGCAATTTATAATTGGATTGAGCAAGGAATTAGTAGGGGCTTTTAAATGACAGTTCTGTACTCTCAGTTACTGGTATTTTGAGAAAAACATGTGCATATTATATTTATCTCTCTTTGATTGTAGGTGGCAGCTGGGACCAGGCCATTAAATCAACCTTGTGCATCAGAGCATTTTATCCAGACTTTAAGCCATAAGCAACTACTGGCTGAAATGATGCAGTCTCACATGGTTAAAGACATATGTTTAATTGGAGGAAAAGTAAGAATGTCAGCCTCACTGCAAAATTCTGTTTCCTGACTTTTGATTATTTGACTTATCCCTTAAATGATTGTGTTTCTATTTGTAGGGTTGTGGTAAAACAGTCATCGCTAAGAACTTTGCAGAAACCTTGGGATACAATATAGAACCTATCATGCTCTATCAGGTATGATGCTCATTTTTAGCACTTGGACTGTAAACATATACATTTGGATCATTAGTAGAATTTATAGTCTCCCTTAAGTTATGACCTGTTAAATTTTTGGTGTAGATAATAAATAGCAATCAGACTGGAGTGCAATTATAATTATTTGGAACTTTTGAAGGTACATTCTAGGATATCTGATGTGCACAACATATGAGGATCTGTTTTTCAAGAAAAATTCATTTTATATGTATGTGTGCACATAGAGTAGATTTAACAGTAATTTGGAAATCTAAACAAAATGGGTTTTGGCAGCTGCAGGAGATAATTAGGCATTCATCGAATAGATTGTTAATATTATTTTTTATTGCGGAAAATATACATAACGTAGAATTTATCATTTTAACCATTTTTAAGTGTACAATTCACTGGCATTAAGTACATTCACAATGTTGTGTAACTATCACCAGTATCTATTTCCGAACTTTGTTTATCATCCCAAATAGAAACGCTATACCCATTAAACAATAACTTATTTCTCTCTTCCCCCAGACCCTAGTAACTTCTGTGTTACTTTCTGTCCCTATGAATTTGCCTATTCTAGATACCTCGTATAAATATATATGTTTCTCATTGAATTGTACGATTCTCACATAAGTAGAATCACACCATTTTGGTCCTTTTGTGTCTAGCTTATTTTATTTAGCGTAATGTTTTCAAGGTTCGTCCATGTTGTAGCATACACCGGAATTTCATCCCTTTTTTATGGCTGAATGATATTCTGTTGTATATATGTTCCACTTTTTTTTTAATCCATTCGTATATTGATGAACACTTGGGTTGTTTCCACATTTTGGCTATTGTGAATAATGCTGCTATGAACATCAGTGTACAAGTATCTGTTTGAGTCCCTGCTTTAAACTCTTTTAGGTATATACCTAGGAGCGATATTGCTGAATCATATTGTAATTCAATGTTTAACTTTTTGAGGAGCCACTAAACTGTTTTCCACAGCAGCTGCACCATTCTGTATTCCCACCAGTGGGGTACAAGGGTTCCAATTTCTCCATGTCTTTGTCAACACTTGTTAGATTCTAGGTTTGTTTTTTAATAATAGCCATCCTAATGGGTGTGAAGTGGTTACTCATTGTGGTTTTTTTTTCATTGCCCTAATGACTGATGATGTTGAGTATCTTTTCATATGCTTATTGGCCATTTGTATATGTTATTTGGAGAAACACCTATTCAGATTCCTTGGCCTGTGTTTTAATTGGGTTGTTTTTCTGTTTTTGAGTTGTAGAAGTTCTTTATATGTTCTGGATATTAACCCATTCTCAGATATATGATTTACAAATATTTTCTCCCATTCTATGGGTTGTCTTTTCACTCTCTTGGTAGTGTCCTTTGATACACAAAAGTTTTTAATTTTGATGAAGTCTAATTTACCTTTTTTTCTTGTTGCCTGTGTTTTTGCTGTTATATTCAATAAATGGTTACCAAGTTCAATGTTGTAAATTTCCCCATTTTTTTCTAAGAGTTTTACAGTGTTAGGTCTTACATTTAAGTCTCTGATCTATTTTGAATTAATTTTTGTATATGGTGTAAAGTAAGGGTCCAACTTCTTTCCATTGCATGTGGATATCCAGTTTTCCCAGCATCATTTGTTGAAAAGACTGTCCTTTCCCCATAGGCTGGTCTTGGCATCCTTGTCAAAAATCAATTGACCATCTACGTGAGGGTTTATTTCTGGGCTTTCTGTTCTGTTCCATTGGTCTATATGTCTGTCCTTATGTCAGTATCACACGGTTTTGATTACTGTAGCTTTGTAGTAAGTTGTTAAATCAGGAAATGTGAGACCTCCAACTCTGTTCTTCTTTTCCAGGATTGTTTTGGCTATTCAGGGTCCCTTGAGATTCAGTAGAATCTTAGGATAGGTTTTTCTATTTCTGCAAAAAAATGCTATTGAGATTTTGATAGAGATCTCTTTGAATCTGTAGATCGCTTTGAATAGTATTGTCATCTTAATTTTGTCTTCCAATCTGTGAAAATGTGAAAGTGGATATCTTTCTACTTATTTATATCTTCTTTAATTTCTTTCAGCAACGTTTTATAGTCTTCAGTGGACAAATTTTTTATCTCCTTGGTTAAATTTATTCCTAAGCATTTTGATGGATGTACATCTTGTATATAGTATGATAAAAAATCAAACTTACAGCTGGCGTTTTACAGAGTGAAATTTTCTGTCATGTATATCTCCTAAGATATTTTTATCTTGCTAATTTTTTGATTCTATGTGTTAGTTGGTTATGGTACCTTCTTACTTATAGAAGAGTCTCTATTTTTATTCTTTGAACAATTTTGGAAGTGGATGTGATACTGTTTACTTACATTTTAGGATGTATTTTGTGTTTTTAGTTTATTCTGTGGTTAAATGTTTTTTGTTACTGACACTAAATATATTTTTATTAACAGTGTTCTTATTTTTGAAAAATGACATTTAAACCAGTTACTTCTTGACTCTGTAGGTCATAGAAAATTTTGTTAACAGCTCATATTTCAAATGACTCTGTTGAGAAGATTTCTGTCATGACGCTTTAAGGTATTTTGTGCCTATTGGTTGAATTGGCCATAGTTTAGAAGGAATTGTGATTACATGATCCTGGTAACTTTTGGGCTACAAGCAGAATATCTGTTGTAAAAGATATGTGAGAATTCTCGCTGAAATTAATTTTTTTCTTTCTTCTGGGTAGTTTAGCTCATTCAGAGCACCAAGGTACCAGTTAGGATTTTGGGTTACATTGAAAAAAATTTTGGAAACAAAAGAGAAAATATCCTGCCTTTGTATAAAACTATAGTGGATCTATACCTCTGCTGTTTTGTACAGTTTTCATTATCGTATTTGTAGAAAGACACACAAAGGCAGGTAGGTAAGAAAGGAGGTAAAGGTAATTAAGATAATTAATTGATTGAAAGACTCAAAAGGTTCAAATATTTACTAAGAAGTACTCTATGATCTTAAAAGATGAAATCTGTGAGGAAGTGCATGATCTAAGTTTATGAAATTATGAAGAATAAGAAGTAAGGTGAAGAGACTTAAACTAGTAGTGATACCGTGAGTCTTGAGAGATAAGCATGTAGGGAAAAGAAAAATAAATTTCTACATTCTGTAGCAGGTGTCAAGTCTTGGAACCCACTGAAAGCATATGTCTACAAGATTTTTTTCAGGGAAATAAGGAAATTGGAGGTGGGGATTAATATCTCTAACTTAATTTATGGAAGATGCCATGAAGAATACCCTGCCCTCTTAGGAAATCACCCCTTGGCATCTTTGTCAGAGATCAGAAAACAGATAGTTAGCTCAGTATGCTACTTCATCTGTCCATACCCTTGTATAGCTCATGTTAACCGTGAACTTTCTGATTTCCAATGAAAATACTTTTCTACCAAATAATGGAAGGAAAACTCCCAAATCATCAATATATTTGTAAAACAAGGTAAGTTTTGTTATAAATGTCTTATATTACACTTACAGATCAAGGATAAATACAGGCATAATTTACCTTTCCAGGTGCCGTTGCTTTGTAATCATGTGGACGAGACCTTTTGAGGATAGTATTTCTTTTCTCTTTGACTCCATTCCAGTTTATTAGTATTGTTTCTAAAATTTTATAGATGAATATTTTCTTCACATTAAAATAAAAACTCCCATTCTAATGAAAGCTGGAAATAATTTATGCCTCATCAGTTTTTCCAGACAGTACTGTTTCTGTATCAGATTTCTATAGTAGGTTTATAGTGATTTTTACACTATAGTGGTAAATTATTCTAAGATAATGTGGTTGAGCTGTGAGAATTATGGTCACCTCATCCTAATATCCATTAAAAGAAGAAGCAAGCAACTGAGTGTGTATGTCTCCATCAATTCACATCTCTCAGCTCCGTGGAAAACTACCTAAAGTATCCTGCCATTGAGAATGTTATCTTTATATGTGAAAGAATTAATTTAAGAGGCTGAGAATAGATTTTCTTATATATTTTTGGAGAGTGACCATAAGCTCACAAAAATATTATTCTATTTTAATGTTTTTTTACTTTCCTGTTCAGTTTGTTGATTGATGGAAAACAAAAGTAGGAAGATGCTACCATTAAAGTTGATGGCAGGCCATTCTATTTCTTGAAACACGTTTGAGATATGAAGTCAGTCTCTTCTAGTTTCTGCCACAGAATAAGGTCATTTAGTCATATCTTATTAATCTTCTATCTGGAAAACGTGGATGATGATAATTGAAAGGCATATAGTTTCCCAGAAGAATGTTTTGACCGTCCTTTGCATATACGCTGTCTACCACATTGTAGATGTCCTGCCAGGATTGGGAAACTGGAACAGAGATAAGCAAACGATTGCATATTCTGAAATCACCTTTTCCAATTTTGCTTTTCTACTCATTAATTTTTGGAGAAATGTCTAGGAGAAAAGGGGTTTCTAGAAGTATAGACTTCAGAAAGGGATAGAGAAATAGAATAACAGTAACATGTTTTATAGTAAGTTTGTTTCTCTCTCTCTCCGTATGGCTTCTTTCCATGAGTTGGATCAAAGCATATATTAGGTACTGTATTGACAGTTGCACATTTTGTAAACTGTTAGTAGTTTGGTTTTTATGATAAAAACCAAGCTCCTGAGATCAAATGTAAGACTCTTTGCTCACACTTTCATATTTATTAGTAAAGATCATTGACCTCTCTCGGACAGAGGAACTAATTTAGTGAATTAAAGAATGAATTTGGGTTTTATAATAATACACTCAATATTAATGAAAAATTTCCAGAAATTTGACCCAACGTGGAGAGTTTAGTGGGAATAAGTAACCCAGCATCTGTTTTCCTAGAAGATGTGACGATTTCCCTGTTACTTGTACATGTATAAAGCTACACTTAATCTGTGGGTTTTGCCATATTTTTAGACTTGACTGTTTTTAGAACTGAATTTCATATGAAGAAAAAGAAAAACAGAGCCTTAACACAAATTTGTGGCAGTACACAAAGTAAGTTTTATAATAGGTTATAAAAATTGTAAGTCGTTTGACTCAAGTGTTAGATCAGGTTCTTTTAACTGATTATTCTTTTTATAGTGTTGAAGCTAGTGATTTCCTAGATTTCACAGTGATTTCATAGAAGAAATACAAGTTATTATCTTTTCTTTCACAACCAGATACGGGCATATTTCCATATTTCTTTCTACACTGTCGTAAACAGCACCAGATCTAAGATCACTTTCTTCTGTTTAAGCACTAGTTGGATTAAAAGTCAAGTCAACTGCAATCAAAATTTTAATATCAAATATGTTTATGTGACTTTTAATGAAAATAATCACTGTCTAAAACATGTTGATGTCATAGGATCATTTTTGACTCCTTAGCTAAGATTTTCTTCCTATAGCTGACCTCACACCGAATTCTATCCTCCATCTTCCATCTAATCTACAACCCCTACTTCTTCCTGTTTATCCAACACAGTGGAAGTATCTTTACTTCTTTTTATTCTCTCTCGTTTATTTTCATTGGTCTGTGTCTTAGATTTATTTACTTGCTTCTTGTCTTTGTTTTGACTTTGCACTTTTCTCTTATGAAGATTTCAAGATACCTGTCTTCATTTAAGTGTTTATATTCAACATTGGAGGCTGACTTTCTCTATGATTCTGTAATTCATCTTGTTTGCTTGCTTTCTTATTTTGCTATAATCTATTGTCCTTCCTGTCTTCTTAGTGTTTTTTCTTTTCCCACATAGAATAACCTTCATAAGGTTATCTAAGAATTTACTCACCTCAACTCCTTCAAATTTCTTATATTATAAAATTTATTTTCAAAGAACAATGTATGTCATTGTCACTAAGAACTTTAAAATGGTTGACTTGAGCAATCTTTTCAAGTCCCAGGCTTACCAAGGCTTCTATCTTGTGTCATCTTCAATTTCTCCTTGATAGTGATGTTGCTTTGTCTCCTGCCTCTTTTATTTAGAATATACTTTAAAATTTATTCTAGTCTATCAGAGAATAAAATTTAGTGCAGCATAAAATTTAAAAAGTTATCAGAATAAAATTTCCCTTCTAATTTGAAGTGACATTTTTATTAAATATGATTTCATTTTTCTTGCCTATAATATCAGAGGCATGCTGTAAGAGGATCAATAACTATTTACAATGTTTTTGGTCATAATTTAATAGATGAGTTAGAATGCATTATAGTGTTACTCTTAATTGTAAAATTATAATTCTTACACTTTGTATGGAATAGTTATCTCAGTAAGTTTCATCAGGGTGCTAAGAAGCAGATGGCAATTGCACACACAGGGAATTTTACAAATTAAATTGTAAAGCCACAGACTATAACCCTTACTCCAATAAGTTGCTTCATAACTGTCCTTTACTGGAAAGGATAGTGTGTGGATGACTCTCTGTAATGCATCACCATTATTGGAAAAGGTTATTCGAGTTTATGCCCAACTAATTGTAAGTCACTGTTCTATTTATTGCCTGTGCACACTAACACTTTATAACATTTCTTCATTTTTTAAGTAAATAATGAAATAAATACAACTCATTATAATCAAATCTTATTTATGCAGCTAGTATGATTTCTTCCCTCTTCACATTTTTAAAATCTTCACATAGTGTTTGTCATTCATTTTTATGTAAAAATATTACAAGCTTTGTTATCCATGTTTTCCAGCTTCAAAAGGGAAGTGAAAGTCAGTCAATAATGTATCTCTAATTATTTGAATATATACTTCACACCTCAAATACACAGGAAAGCTAGTAGTTTCATGGAGAAGTTACACGAAGAAGCAGTTTTATAGATTGTAGCTAGTTACGTAAATGAAAGACCAATCTCTTGTTACTTTAACAAGAAAAAATATCCAAAAAACATATAATTTAAACAATAGGTCAAATTGGGAGATGTGATTATAATGGCAAGATCTTGTGAAAGTTTCTAAAAAAAATCTGTGGCTGTTATTGAGAACTAAGTAATACTCTTTCCATTTGGAGACTTAATTCAGGATGTATTTGAAAAACAACTCATTTCTATAGCCCAAATAGTTTGAATAGAGCATTTATGCACATTCTGTTACTATCTTCTTATTCTTTTTATGGACAGTTAAGTTTTTTGAATGAGAACCAAACAAATGGGTGATATTAGTCTGTAACAGGGTTGACAAACTTCTTCTTTAAAGGCCAGGTAGTATGTATTTTAGACTTTGTGGACCAGGCAGTCCCTGTTGAAACTGCTCAACTCTTCTGTTGCAGTGAGAAAAACAGACATAGGCAAAAAATAAGTGAGTGAGTGTGACTGTATTCGACCTTACCACATTTTTGGTAGGTTTTTTAGTAATGTCAATTGAGGTATAATTCACATATAGTAAAATTCAGCCTGTTTTGACAAACAGGTTTGGTTGTGTAAGCACCACCGCAATTGAGACATGTAGGATATATCCATCACCTCAAAAAATTCGCTTGTACCCCTTTGTAGTCACCTTCCTCCCAGCCCCTGGCAACCACTGATCTGTTTTCTATCCCTGTTAGTTTTACCTTTTCCGGAACAGCATATAAATGGAATTTTGAGTCTGGTTTATTTCGCTTACATAATGCATTTGAGACTTATGTTCATTGTTGCATGTATCAGAAATTTGTTCTTTTTTAATTGCTGAGTACCTAAATAAAATCACAGTTTTATTAGTGTTTATGTCAGTACTTCTCTGTGTTCCTACTACAGTTCCTATTAATTCTGATGCTCAGCCCTTCTCTCGTAGGTTATCAACGCTAGCTTTCTAAGCTTTCCACCCATTTCCAGCCTGGGTTTTGCCCACTACATCTTTCCAACACTGAATTTTGTTCATTCTAATTTTCCCCCTTTTAAACCTTTTAATCACCTCTTAGAGTTTGCAAGATAATATTCAAATTCTGTTGTTTAGCATACAGGGCTCTATTTTATTTGGCCTTCCAAGCCTCTTTTAGCCAGGTTTAAGGCCTCAACCCGTGCAACCAACATTCACCTTTTAACTCCAGCCATAAGGAATGATTTGTGGTTTTTCCAGCGTAACCTGCTGCCTGGAACATCCAGGCTTTCTTGCACTGTGCATGCTGTCTAAACTTTCCTTTTCCTATGGGCCAATTTGCTTACTCTTCAAAACTTAACTCTACCGCCACCACCTCTGAGTTTTCTTTAAGTCCTTAGTTTGATTTATATGTACTCTCTCTTTGTTTCAGCAACTCTTAAGCCTCTTTTTCAATAGCACTTATCAGTCAATATTTACTGTTTCATTAAGTCCAAGATGCTATCAACTGTAAGAAGCATGATTGTTTTATGTACCAGTAGGAAAGAAAAAGTACAGCAAATTAAATTATGACTTAAGACTTTTGTCACTTAGAATTTTTATTTTATCCTTAATGAAAGAACACTTTTAGACTTAATTTAGATCATATATCTCTTTTGCATGCAAAACAAGGAAACTATAAATGCGGTAAACGGTTGAAATATTTTTAGAACTTCTTCGTCTTCAGAATCTAACTTAGAATCTTCTAAAGCGCTTTCTGATTCAGGTGTAGACGTTCATGTTGTTTCACATCATATTTTCTGTGTCCTCTGTGCTTTGTCAGGAACAGAGTGCTCTTCTTCTGTTTCCAGGATGTTCTTCCAAACTACTGACAGCCATTCTGCTGGTTTTGATACTGGTGCTTTATTGATTTTAACAGAAGGTGTTGACAGAAATGTTTTTAGGCAATAGCTAGGACTCATATTCTTTTCCCAAATGGTCCTTAATTTGTTGACCAAAGCATGAAAGCATTACGGTTGTCCTTTATGTCACAAAAAAACATACAAAACCAAGTTCACATATGTGTAGTCAGTGATAACTAGCTAGCCAGCAGCTGTTGTAAGATTCTGGCCATTGCAGACTCTTCCTGATCTCAGAGATATTAAAATGTAAAAACTGTATATCTTGGAATTGATGAAATTTAGCTGTTTGTCTCTCTCATCATTTGTAAGGTCCTTGAGGGCAGGGGCAATGTGCTGTTCAATTCTCTGTTCCCGTCTTGGGCACATGGTAAATGTCTAGATAAAAAAATGAAGCTTCCAAATGTTATGTCCTCTATAAATTTTATAATAGAAATTGTAACCTAAGGGTAGTTGTCTTTTCCTTTTCATAGAGATCTTCCTCATTCTTTTTTTTATAGTTGCATATTATTCCACCAAATGAATATACCAGAATTTATTCTACCAATTTCCTATGTATGGACAATTGGGTTGTTTCCAATATCTTGTAATTACAAACTAAGTTGCAATGAGTTAGAAACATATCTTCAGGATTAATTCCTAAAAGTGGGATTGTTAGGTCAGTAGATAAAATGTATGTATAGTTTTATTAGATATTGCCAAATTTTCCTCTATAAGGATTATACCATTTTGCATTCCCACCAATGATGTCGACAGAGAGGTCTGCCAAGCTCTTTAATGTTTGCCAATTTAAAAGTTTGAAATAGTATCTCACTAGTTTCAATTTGCATTTCTTATATTTGGAAAGAAATTGAAAACCTTTTCTATTTTTAAGGGCCATAATTATGTCTTTTCTTAGTAAATTATCTGTTTATTTCTTTTGCTCATTTTTCTATTGAGTTTTTGGCCTTTTGTCCCCTCAATTTTTGAATTCTTAATATTAGGCATATTTGCCTTTTATCTGTGATATTACTGCATGTACAGTCTCTCAGTTTGTCAGTTGTCCTTTGATTTTATGAATAAATTTTTTTTGCCTTGTAAAATTTTTAAAACATTTTTTTGTAGTTGTTTATTAATATTTTGTTTTATTGCATGTAGATTTTTAGTCATGGTTAGAAAATCTTTCCTTGTACTCAGATTATGAAGGAATTCACTCATACCTTTTTCAGCTTCTGGATTGACCCCTCTCCCATCCTTGCACATAGTCCCTTACATTTCAGAACCAGCAACAGAGCACTGAATCCTTCTCATACTGACCTCTCTCTCTGACCACAGCTGGGAAAGGTCCTTCTTTGGAGAAATGTCTTTTATATCCCCTGCCCATTTTTTGACTGGGTTGTTTGATTTTTTTGTTGTTGAGTTGTGTGAGTTCTTTATATAATATGGAGATTAACCCATTGTCGGACATACAATTTGCAAATATTTTTTCCCAGTTGGTGGGTTGTGTTTTTGTTTCAATCCTGTTTTCCCTTGCCTTGTAGATGCTTGCTTGCTTTTTTAAAACAACAAAATTCAACTAAGTTTGAAGATCTAATTGGCTTTGTTCAACAATTCATGGATCAGGCAGCATCCCATCTAGCAGATAGAAAGGAGCTCTGAGGAACTGTACAAAATGGAAGGTTTTTCTAGACAGAAGAGGGGGGAAAAGGAAGTTTCTAACACAGAGTGGATTGTTTCAGGCAAGATCATCTTCCTTTGGGGGAAGGGCAGAAGTCTAAAAGGCAGATTACCTTCACTAGTGCTGACCAGGTAATTTCAAATTGGCTGGTTAAAGGTCACATTCCTGGGAGAGGCTGAAAGTATAATTAGCATAGATATTAAGTCTTGGTTTGCTGATGTGGGGCTTAGCACAAGTGACTCCATTTTGGGCCTGTTGTTTCTTTTCTTTAATAATCTCATAAGTTGAACATAATGAATGACATTGGTAGTATTTTATGTTAAGTTAGCAACTAGAACTACTTGGTGTGGTTATATTATAGGACATTACACAAAGTTATGTATTGAAAAGGCAAGATTTTTGCTTGTTTAACTTGATAATCTTTTAAATTTGTATATTCTACAAGTACAAAGTGTACCTTAAAGCTTAACTCTGCAATGTACATGATAAAGTTTCATTTTCAAGAAACTGTCTTATGTTGAATAAATTTTCTATTTAAAAGGCAATAAGTCTTACATTTGCTTTTTTAAAAAAAGTATCCAAACTTGATATTCAGATCTTTTATAACTTTGAAAGTATGCATTGAACTTCTTATTTAATTGAAGCAGCGTACGTTTAAAGTAATAGACAACATCTTTTATGTTATCTTAAGAAAATTTAGTTATGAGGTATTTATTAGATTTATAAAAACACACTGGAAGGTTTTTGGGCATGTGTATAAAAATAAACATTACAAAAAAACCAAATTCATTAGCTCAAGGAAGAAAACAGAAGTAACCAATGAATCCTACTAAATAAGGAACTCCAGCCTGAAAGGTGTTTCATTTACCATCCATGGCAATCCAAAACATAGGATCCATAAATTTGAAGAGGGAAGGGATTTCAAATTTGGGGATTTTCTGTGGAATAGTTCCAAATTTAAGGACACTATGTAATAAATTCCCAGTACTGTGGGTAAGAACACACTGTTAGGCTTGACCATCTCCATTAATCAGTAGTTTTGTTTTAAATGTACTTTACAGTAATTTTTATTAGGGTCTTAGGGCAATCTTTTAAGGGTCTTCAGGATTTTATAGTTATCAAAGATCACTGCAAGAGTGAGGAGTTTGCCAAAGGTTAGTGGGAATATTTCTTATGGGGAATATGTCAAAGAAGAAAATGAAGGATAGAACTTTGATTTGATTTTGAAATTCACTGTTTTTGTAAGTACAATATATTTTGTGAGCGTATTTTATTCTTGGAAATAAAAAGTAAATAAATACTTCTCAGCTTTATCATATAGTTGCCTTTTGTGATTCCTAAATGGTTTGTTTTTCTATTCTTCCCCTATTTAAAAAACCCAATTACTCAGGATCCAAACTTTCTGAATGTGTAGAATTTTATTGCTGATTTACAAGCCAGTCTGTTTCATAGTAGAAATATCTTGAAAGCCGTTTGGCAGAAGCATAGAAATAGTCAAAAAGGGCAGCAAAGGGAAAGACGTTCTTTAACAGAGCTCAACTAGTGCCTCTGGGGACTTAGAGTTGAAGTAGCTTGGGATTTAAGCTGGTAGAAGTTGCTAAAATCCTGGTTTTACACTCTATTGACTATTGTTAAAATACTAACAGCCTGAAGAGAGGCCTTGGCCAGCCCAGCTCCTGTGACGCTTCCTGCTCATTTCCTGTTGTTCCCTGAAGCTCTCCCAGATTTAGGTAGCTGCAGGCAGGCAGCCTCTGCGCAGTAGAGCAGTGATGCCCATTGTGCCCTCACCTAGGTAGGAAACTGGACATGGTGAGAAGGTTGCCCTGCTACCTCCATCAGCCTGTTTCTTTAATCTTAGCAAGCCTCTTCCTGTGCTGCTTCAGGCTGGAGGCTCCATGTTTATCCTTAATGATGCTCCCTGAATTCATCAACTCCTCCCTATCTCCCATCTGGTGAACAGGTATTTGGCTCCCTGCTACCCAGTGTCTCCTTTGGGGGAGAAATTCAGAGAAAGCAGCTTTAGTTTTGTGAGGAAGGTTCCAAAAGGGATACATCAAGCCAATCAAAAGTTGTTAGGTATTGCAGCCATGGCACATTTCTTAGCCTTCTCCCCATCTACCCTACTACCCTCCACAGCCAATTATCAGTCTAACATCATTTGCTTTTTGCAGGATCCACTATAGCTATGGACATCTCCAGTAGCTCTAACCCACCATCCCTGGACATATTGTTGAGAATTTGGTGGAAAGTGCATTTGGTATATGGAATTATACTTTACAGACTTTTTAAGAACACATCAGTTATGTCAACTGAACATTTGTAGATATTTCTCTCTCTCTCTCTTTTTTAGGAGAGCGAAGTTCTACTCTCTTAGCAGATTTCAATTATATAATACAGTGTTATCAACTGTAGTCACTATCTTTTACATTATATCCTCAGATCTAGTCATCTTATACCTGAAAGTTTGTACCTTTTACCAACCTCTTCCTATTTCCCGCACCCCCTTACAACCACTTTTCTACTATCTGTTTCTAAGAGTTTGACCTTCTTTTTGAATTCCACATATAAGTGATACCATGGAGTATTTGTCTTTCTCTGTTTGGCTTATTTCACTTAGCGTAATGTCCTCAAGGTCCATCTGTGTTGTTGGAAATGGCAGGACTTCCTTCTTTCTCATGGCTGAATAATGTTCCTGTGTGTGTGTGTGCGTATGTATGTGTGTGTGTGTCTGTGTATCACATCTTCTTTATCTGTTCATCTGTGGATAGACACTAGGGTTGTTTCCATATCTTAGCTGTTGTGAATAATACTGCAATAAACATGGGAGTGCAGATATCTCTTCAATATCCTGTTGACATTTTCTTTGGATATACACCCAGAAGTGGGATTGCTGGATCATGTGGTAGTTCTGTTTAATTTTTTGAGGAACCTCCATGCTGTCTTCCATAGTATATGCACCAATTTACATTCCCACCAACAGGCACAAAGGTTCCCTTTTCTCCACATCCTCACCAAGATTTATCTCATGTCTTTTTGATAATAGCCATTCTAACGGGTGTGAGGTGGTATCTCATTGTGGTTTTGATTTGCATTTCCCTCATGACTAGTGATTGTGAGCACCTTTTCATATACCTGTTGGCCATTTCTGGTCTTCTATGGAAAAATGTCTGTTCAATTCCTCTGCCTGTTTTTTGATCAATTGTTTTTTTGCTATTGATGGTATGAATTCTTTGTATATCTTAGATATTAACCCTTATCAGATATATGACTTACAAATATTTTCTCCCATTCAGTAGGTTGCATTTTTATTTTGTTGATGACTTCCTTTGCTGTGCAGAAGCTTTTCCTTTTTAGTTTGATGTTGTCCTTCTTATTTATTTTTGCTTTTGTTGCCTTTGCTTTTGGTGTCAAATCCAAAAGATAGTTACCAAGACCAGTGTCAAGGAGCTTACTGCCTATATTTTCTTCTAGGAGTTTTGTGATTTCAGATCTTAGTGTTCAAGTCTTTAATCAATTTTGAGTTGATTTTTGTATATGGTGTAAGGTAGGGGTCCAGTTTCATTCTTTTGCATGTGGTGGTACAGTTTTCCTGACACCATTTATTGAAGAGACTACCCTTTCCCAAATGTTTTGTCATAAATTTGTCACCATATATATGTGGGTTTATTTCTGGGCTCTCTATTCTGTTCCATTGATCTATATGTCTGTTTTTTTGTTTTTTGTTTTTTAAGATTTTATTTTTCCTTTTTCTCCCAAAGCCCCCTGGTACATAGTTGTGTATTTTTAGTTGTGGGTCCTTCTAGTTGTGGCATGTGGGATGCCACCTCAGCATGGCTTGATGAGCAGTGCCATGTCCGCACCCAGGATTCGAACTGGCGAAACCCTGGGCTGCCGAAGCAGAGCTTGCGAACTTAACCACTTGGCCACACGGCTGGCCCCTATATGTCTGTTTTTATGCAGATATCATACAGTTTTGATTACTATACCTTTATGATATAGTTTGAAATCAGGAAGTGTGATGCCTCCAGCTTTATTCTTTTTTCTCAAGGTGGCTCTGGCTGTTCAGCATCCTTTGTGATTCTCTACAAATTTTAGGATTGTTCCGTTTCTGTGAAAAATGCCATCAGAGTTTTGAAAGGAATTGCACTGAATCTGTAGATTGTTTGGGGTAGTATAGACATTTAAACGATATTAATTCTTCCAATCCGTGAGCACAGAATATCTTTCTGTTTATTTGTGTCTTCTTCAATCTCTTTCATCAGTGTCTTAAGTTGGTTGGTTGTAGATATTTACTTATTTTAAATTTCTCTCTTTTCTTTTGGTGAGAACATTTAATTTCTACTCTCTTTTGTAGATATTTAATTTATTTGTAGATAGTAAACATTTGTAGATATTTAATTAGAATATGTTGCATTCCATAATCCATTCTCTAAAGAATAGAGTGACCTTTTAAGAATGTAAATCAGATCATGTCATTTCCCCACTTAGAATCTGTCAATGGCTCTCCATCATACTTAGAATAAAATAAGAACTCCTTACCCTGGCTTATGAGCCCTCCATCAATGCTTTTCAACCTTGGCTGTCTGTTAGAACCACCCAAGGAGCTTTGAAAACCTTCCAGTGTCCAGGCCCCACCACCAGAAAATAAGAAATATTTGGTCTGAGGTGGGGCCTGGACTTCAGTGTTTTCACAAAAGCCACTTGGTAATTCTAATGGGCAACCAGAGTTGAGAGCCACTGCCCTATATGATCTGACCCATGCCTGCCTTTCCAGCCTTCTCTCTCCCTGCTAGACTCTGTTAATTATGTTTCAGCTACACTGGCTATTTTCAGTCCCTTCAATCTGTTTAACTTCTTTCTGCCTCAGAGGTTTTGCACAGGCTGTTGCCTAGGCCTGGAATACTCTTCCCCTGATCTTCACATGGCCTCTAGTCATTCAAATCACAACCTGAATATACTTAGAGAAAGCATCCTTGACCCTCAGAGTCATTTGCTATCACATTACCCTGTATTTTCTGTATCACACTGATCATTATGTGATAGTTTTTCTTATTTTTGTCTCCTCCTCCCTTCCTTCCTTCTCATCCTCTGTCTCCTTTCCTTTGTCTACTTTTGTTCTCTTCCCACTGGAATGTAAGGTCCATGTTTATCTTTCTCACTGCTGTATCTTCAGCACCTGGAACAGTGACTTGCATGTAGTAGGCAGTCAATATGTGAATGAGTGGATAAATAAATTTTGAAAAATTTAAAAAATAAATTTTGAAAAATTTATTTTTAAAGGACCAGCTCAAATCTGATCTTTGTCAACTTTTCTTTACTAATTCCTACCTGTTTCAATATTATGTTTTCTTTAAATTCTAAGACAAGAATTTCTTCTGTCATACAGCTTTGTCATATCACTTATATTAGTGTCTTGAACTGTTAAACTTAGATTTAGTGTTAGATTTAAATTTTACTGTATTTGTATTTTGTTTCTTTAATTGATTGTGATTCAGCTGTCATTTATTAAATATCCATTAGGTGCCAGACATTATCTCATTTAATTCTAAACATATGTTGCTCACTTGATGCATTTATCATGTTGTAAGTGGCAGAATTGGAATTGAAACCCACCTTTCCTCATAGTGTACCTATCCTTTCAGCTGTACTACTTTCCATGTTGGCTGAGTGTTGTTGAGGAAGGCCAAATGCCATATCTGCTCCAGGTATCTTTACTAACTACTGAGCAAGTTATTAGTACTTACAACTACCTTGATTTTACATCTTATTTGTTACTTGCTTTTAAAAACTAACTTATTATAAGACAAATATTTCATATGTTTAAACTATAGTTGATTTCTACATTCCCACCTATTCTAACAGAGTCAAACAGTTGTGGTAAAATGCAGCAAAGTTTGCAGTACCATTTGAATAAAATGTGGTTCTTTAGATTGTGTGTACTGGGGTTTTACTCTCTAACATCTCTGCTTTTTGCCTTCCTTTTTGAAACTGTTCTTACCCTTTTTTATGTAGTTAGTTGTCTGTGAACATTTCTTCACAAGCTTTAGTAAGTTGGGTTGCTTTTAAAATATCGTTATCCTTGGGTTGTGGTTTTTGTTGTGGACAATAGAATCCATCCTGGCTTTCTAAAACTGAGAGGGATTTATTACAGGGTATTAGGTAGCTTACAGAATTTCTGGGAGAGACAGGGAACAGGGTTTAGATTTTATCCAGTTAGGAATGACAGAGCCAGGAGAACTTCAGCCATAGCTGTTCTAGAAGAGCATGTCTCCTCATGTTGGCTGCCACCTCCCTCTCATCGCTCACTGCCGGTTTTTTCAGTTCTGAGTTTTGTGTATGTGAGAATGCTTAGTAGAACCAGGGTCACCTACAGAACTGTAGCTACAAAGGCATCTAAGAAATGATGTTTCCAGTTCTCTAGCCTCTGCAGTACCGGAAGGATAGTAGAAGGGGATTTGATTGGGTATCTTCATTGAATACATATTACATTATTTGCACCTACACTGACCTTAACTTTATATTTTATTTTGTGACTTTATTAAGATAACCTTTTGTTGGATCAGTTAGTGAGATAGTGGGTTTGATTTCTGGTTAGCTTCAATCAGAAGAATTTTGTTTAATGTTCGTAGACTAAATCTTTAACTAGAGCAGATGATCTTGAAATAGATCCCACTGGTTACAATGAAGAGAGCTATAAATGATTCAAAATCAGCTTCTTCCCATGGATAGCAGAGTAACTTAAAACAATCATGGTACACTTGTATTGCCATCATTGTATACATAATGGGAGCATTTATTATATGTGGCACAGGTTAAAAATAATTCTTTAAAGGAGAACTTGAGAGATACGTATGGAAGAGTTTATAAATAATTTTACAATCTATGTAAAACAAGAGTCCTTTTTGTTTGAGATCAAACGTAAATGACACTGAGGAATGTTGGCAGCATGCCTTGTGTTCTGTTCACTGAGCGTGCTTAGACTGTAAATAGTGGCTTCATTTTTATTCCAGGATCTAAAAATTATTAACATTCTCTGTTTATGCAGTATTTATGCAGTATTCTGCCACTAATAGGTATGGACATAATTAACCCCTTCTTGCAAAGTTGATGGCTTGTGTCAGCTAGTCTTGGTGTATTCTTTTATTCACTTAAATCCCAGATCTTCTTAGTATTTATACTACCAGTAGGATAAATTTTGCTCAAATAAGAAAAATTTCTTTGAGGTGGACCTGGAAAGTCTGTAGAATTCCGGCTAGTTTCTTTTGGGGAAAAAAAATAAATAATACTTATTTACCCCAATAAAAAAATTAAATGCCCCGGTTTATATTTGTAGTTCAGAAATAAAAATGAAGAATCCTGTCCACCTAGAGCTACAATTACTGTTAACTAAAGCATTTTTAGTTCAATTTTTTATATATGTACTTAAAGCTACTTTTAAGCAGTGAAAGAGACTGGCTTCATTGGGGGCATTTCAGGGATTGGTTAACATCGTAGTGACTGCTTGCTGACTCTTCTCAAAGAATTTGAGAAACAGCATTTGTGAAGGGTAGCCTGAGAGGTGTGTGATTGGTATATCAATTCCATTATATATCCATGGATTAATTAATCCAGACCAGCTTTTTCTCTGTGAAATTTGTTTTACTGAAATTTGTTGCTGTATTTGTCATAATAGTATTCTTGGCTCCTCTGCCTCTTAGCTCTGTGTCCTTGTTTGGGTAAGCTATTTAACCTCTTTGAACCTCAGTTTTCTCATCGGTAGAATGAAGATGATAATTGTACCTATCTCTTAGGATTATAAGGATTACATGAGTTAATTTATTGGGTACCTAGTAAGCTCTCCATAAGTATTAGTTACTATAATTATTGTTACTTCTATTTTAACTCCTTAACACAGTATTCTTTATGTGATGACCCCTGAGACACATTTTTCTCAATCTCATTATCAAGAATTGCAGTGCTGCCTCTTTTTTGGTGTCAGTGCTGTGGTTGTTATGACTTATATTACTTTTTTATGTCACTCTTTTTTGTGTTTGACATTAGGAAGATTAGATTCACTTTTTAGATTCTTCTTATAATATGCATTTTGTGTATCATCTTTACCTTTCTTGGTTTCATCTTCCCTTGTTTAGTTTTCTTTATCCACTTATTTTTAATTTTATAATATATTATTTACACATATTTTTGCAAGCCAGCTTACTTTCTGAAACTCTTCTGGGTCCATCAATGTGGTAAAAATCTGTATTTTTTTCTCCATGCTGAAGTCATACTCCATATACACTTTTTTTTTTTTTTGGTGAGGAATATTGTTTCTGAGCTAACATCTGTTACCCATCTTCCTCTTTTTGCTGGAGGAAGAGTGGCCCTCAGCTAACATCTGTGCCAGTCTTCCTCTATTTTGTATGTGGGTCACCACTAGAGTGTGGCTTAATGAATGGCGTAGGTCTGCACCCAGGATCCGAACCCACAAACTCCAGGCTGCCGAAGCAGAGCATGCTGAACTTAACCACTATGCCACTGAGCCTGCTCCCTATATACACTTTGACTGATATCCTACTTTTACTATAATTATTTGTTTTCTATCAGAAAAACTATAGGTGCATTATAATGTAAAATTTTACTTTTTTATCAATATTCATATTTAAAGAGAGAGGTAGCTCAGATTTCTTTATACACTAAAAATTTACTATAAGATTTTCAGTTGTCTTTCTAAACGATATTATTATAGCTTGGGAAACTAATCTAATCTTATTCTAGCCACTAAACACAACCACTTTTTTGCAGTTATTTTATTAAACCAATGACTTGTATCTAGGTTTATCAAGGGAATCTCAGAAAAATGAGTGTGTGCTATTCAAAGGTACTAAAAACGTTAAGGTATATGATTGCCTTAGAGTTCAAATCTGTGTTCTCTGATACATTTCATGCAGTTATGCTTCTCATTTTAGTAGGACATTTTTATTTTCAGTAGGGTTTCTCCATTGCAAATCAAAAGAGCAAAATTCCAAATGACATAGAATCTTAAGAAATAAATGTGGATGTTTTCCAGGGATCTGAATGAAGGTGAGGTGTTGAAGGTTAGACAATGGTAACTCTAAAGGAACTAGAGTTCATGTCCTGTTATTTTAAACTTTTTAAGGAAATGCAGAAAGAGGAAATGATTCGGGGTCTATGATATCATTAGTGCTATTTTTGTTCTAAGTTCAAACGTTTCAGGGATAAGAAAAATATATGCAAAAATGGGGACATTCATCTTTCTTGATTTTTATTAGTGTGCCTTCAAAATGCTTGTATGGAATAAGCATGCTTTCTTTTTTTACTTTTGCCTTTCCACTTGCTTTAGAGTTGTGTGTGTAGGTGGAAAGAATAAGGAAATGATATATATTTTTAACAATTCCCTGATACAGTGTATGTTAAAATAAATAAAGATATTAAAACAATTTCATGGTACTAAAGCCTAAATATTTTATAGACAGAAACACTTGAAAATACTTTTACTCTATTTTATTTCATTTTTCTATTAATTGGTTTATAATGTTATTTAAATTTCAGGTGTACGTCATTATATTTCAATTTCTTTATAGACTATATCATGTTCACCACCTAAAGACTAATTACTATTGGTCACCGTACACGTGTGCCCGTCTCCCCTCTCCTCCTTCCCCTTCCCACTCTGGTAACCACCAGTCTAATCTCTGTATCTCTGTGCTTGTTTGTTCTTGTTGTTTCATACTGAGAAAGCTGTTACTCTATTTTAAAGATTAGCTTATTATTGAAATTAATTCATATCATGGACCCATTTCAGACTATGCTGAAAAAGTCCTGTTAATTAGGTTTGCTTAGGTGCAGTAGTTCTGTGAAACTACTGCTTTACTTTGATGTCCTTGCGCTTTTACCCAATTGAAAATAACTTTCACATAATTGAAATAATTTCAGATTATAACTCATTGTGGAAAGTGGGGCCAATTATCTCTTTAAGGAAAAGCTAAAATTTTATCTTTTCTCCCAGGATAAGATCTTAATTATGAAAATCAACAGCTTGTATTAAAGGGAATGCTTTTTTTCTTGAGAGTTTTATTTTAATGCAAAAATATATTAGAAGTGAAGAATGGCTCTTTTTAACATGATATCATGCAGAGAGTGTAGATGATAAAACCGAACTGAACTAGTCTGCTTAGGAAATGTCAAGTGTTTTCCATTTTCTACCCCTTGAAGATTGAAGAAAGGGAGACTATTTCTGGTCTGTACTTGTGGCTGGCATTAACAGCATTGAGCTCTGTTGATCTGTTACTGCTTGTTGTATAGCAACAAATACTCATTTGGTTTTACTTCAGTAAGTATAAGGGAGTCTCCAACTGCCAGGTTGGCAAAGAGGAGCCCTATGTCCTGGTTGTTCTTTCTCATCATCTTTAGTAGTAAATATTTACTTATTTGCATGAGGCAAGTATTATAGACCTTGTGTGAATTAAGATATGAAAGTATTTGGAATCATGACCAAATGAAGTAGCGCTTTTTCATATCGTGCAGATGGTGATTCAGAATGTGTTGGTAGGAGAATGAAGAATTTTCTCTGTTGAAATTTTTAAAAAATATATTACTAATTGCTGGCCTCAGCTCCTTATGAGTCTGAACCCCTTTGGCCAGAGTCATATTCTTCATCTCTTTTCCTGGGCTCAGCCAAAAGACTCAAGAGCTGAGTTGGGTCAGGATACCGTCTATGTTCAGTCTGAAGCTGGGATTTTCAAAATTAACACCCGTCCATTTCTTTAAAAAATATGGTATCAGGGGGCCTGCCCGGTGGCGCAGCGGTTAAGTTCACATGTTCTGCTTCTCACCGGCTCGGGATTTGCCGGTTCGGATCCGGGGTGCGGACATGGCACCGCTTGGCACGCCATGCTGTGATAGGCGTCCCACATATAAAGTAGAGGAAGATGGGCCGATGTTAGCTCAGGGCCAGGCCTCCTCAGCAAAAGAGGGGGACTGTCGGTAGTTAGCTCAGGGCTAATCTTCCAAAAAAAAGAAAAAAAATGGTATCAGTGGGATGCCTTCTTCATGTTAGCGCCTGTCTGAATACCAATAGGAATGCTTAAAGGAAACAAGGCCTTCTCTTTCCTTTTTTTTCATGTTTTAATTTATACCATTTTGTTATGCATTTTGTATACCTTGTGCAATCTCATGAATCCTATTAGAATAAGGAGGGGGGTATAAATAAATAAGATGAGACAAAGTTTCACATTAACTTAATGTCTCTTTTTTTAAAGCAGTGTTTCCCACCCGGAAAGCGTATCAGATATCACTTATGTAATGTTTAATAAAAAACAGGTGGTAAGCTCTGCCTTGGATCTACTGAATGCAAAACTTCAGAGTGATGGGGCCTAAGCTTATTTATTTTCCAAAAGTTCCTCCAACTATTTCTGATATGCGTCTTTGATTTAGAAGCATTGTGCTAAAGCACATTTTCTGTTTGTTTTATTCTCTAGGACCATATGTGATGTAACTATATAGTGAATATTTTTGTGGAATAATTAGTACCAGGAATTTTCTTTAAATTTACCTGTTTTTGTATGTGTGTGCATATGTATATATATGTGTGTGTGTATATATACACACATATATGAATATATGCATACTTGATTTTTTCATACTTTGATTATGAAAATGACCCACAAATATTTATTTTGATGTATCCTATTTTTCTTGTAGAGTAATCCATTTCCTGTTCTATAGCACAGCTATGAGTGGGAATGAGCTCATTCTCACCATGAACCATCTTAATAAATACTGATGATGGTGATAAATTTAGTTTTAGCTGTAACCGTCATTGGCAGCTTAGAATGACATACTCTTATAGTTTGCATAGAATTTAAAATTCACAATTGAAGAATTAAATATAATTAATGAGTTAAGCCAAATTTTGAGAATATACCAAAGCCAGCCCTTTAGGACTATGGAAACTTGCTGAATTTGAATATTATTGTTTCTCAAGTGTCTTTATGATTCATTGTAAGTCTATTCATACTTTGTAAGTCAGTACTGTTTTGATAGTGAGAACATTGAAATAATTAAGACTTACATTTTATTTTGCTATCAATACGGATTTGTTGCCATTGTGAATATAAGCGAATTCATTATGGCAGTTTTCTGTCTGATTAAAACTTGGAGTTGGGTTTCAAAGAATTTACATAAGACTTTAAATTTTTGGATAAAATAGAATGTAAACATTTAACTTTTGTTTAATATAAGTAGGACAAAATTTATCTGAAGGTGATAGCAGAAAAGAAACTATCATCTTCAACTTTAATGCATGTAAGAAAAAATTGTTCATATTTTATGACACCATTTCTTTACAGTAGATAACTTTAATATTCCACTGCTATTAATAGTTTGCTTAGATCTGTTACACTATTTTAGTGGTAGCACATTGTGCTTTAAAAAATTGCTTATAAGTGCCATGCTATTGTTTGGCAATTCTGTACCTCATCTGATGACTGTCCTCAGTTTCCTCCATTTTCAGGCGTCTTTAAATATAACAAGTCACTGTGTTTGTTCCTAGCATGAGTTTTCAGGATAATTAATCAACTGCAAGAAAATGCACATTATTGGTAAGCGTCTCTGCCCATAGAGTTTGTGTGGCTTCTAATTCTTAAAGAGGAATCTACATATTTTGATGCCTGCAGGAGTAAAGCTGATTAAGTTAAATTCCATTAAGTTCAGGTGGAATTACTGCCATCATCTGTGTAGATACCAAATGAACATTTTAAAAAGGAGAAAATGCTAAATAAAAAGGTGAAAAAAACCCTCACTGTTACTCTCTTATGTGAATGAGTAATAGGAAAAAAACTCAAATGACCAAGAAAAGCTTCTGAATATTTTTCTCTTTGGTGGATTGGAGAAGATAACTTCCCACTTGTTGTACAGAATGTTATATTCAGAGAAAGGTAACTGTAAAGCTAAATAAGCTGCCATCTATTTCATAAAAAATTAATTCCGCATTTTCTTTGGTGGGTGGTGGGGATTGGTTTTAGGATATGACAGCGCGTGATTTGCTGCAGCAGAGATACACTCTTCCAAATGGAGACACTGCCTGGCGGTCCTCACCACTTGTAAATGCTGCTCTGGAAGGAAAGCTAGTCCTCTTGGATGGCATTCACCGGGTCAACGTGGGCACACTTGCTGTATTGCAAAGGTTTGTATGAGTCACACATCCAAAAAAACACGCCACATAGACAGTAGATGTGGATCTCTGCCAGGCTTCTTTTTTAAACTGGGTTGCATAGATCCTGAGAAACTTATAATTCTATATCCAAGTAAAACAGCAGATTTTTTTTACTGTTGTAAAGACAGTACAGTAAAACTTCAAATAATGAGCATTTTGGGAAAAGCCTCTGCCATAGCAAAATTCTGTGTGTAAGACCTGAAAAAAAAAAACTTCTAGGTTGTAAAACTTTTAGGTTGAAAGACTTTATGCATGCTGATGGATGCATGCAACAAGTCACACAGCTGAAGTTTCTACAGTTTGTCAGAGTCACAGTTTCACTGTTTACAAACTTCTTATGAGTCATAGCTCTAAATTATTGGCTGATCTTGTTGTAATTTTATTTTTGAGAGAGAAAATTTAATTCCTTATATAAAATGTGTAATTCTTTGATTATGTTTTATATAGGCTAAGAAAGCTCACTTGTGTTTGCAAACGTGAACGTTTGTGTAACTGTTTTTTTCTTGTTTCAGTTTAGGTGGGGAAAATAGCTACACATTCCTAATTAACTTTTCTAGAATTTAAAAGAAGTCTTCATGTATAACTTTCATGGAAAATATTCCCATCCTTTGTCATTTTGGGAGATTAATGATACTGAAATTTTGTTTGTTGTTGTTACTTCTTGATTATATCACTTGTAGACATTTGGTTTTTAACTTTGACTTATCAGGAAAGTTCAAATAAGCGGAATAATCCCTTTCCCCAACTAACCATTCAGAGTTTTTTGTCCTTGACAAGATGCAGATGCTAAGTATAATTAAAGATTCCAAAAACATTGTGTTGATCTTGAGTAGATTTGAGAGCAGTTACAAATAACAGTCACTAACTTTCAGTGATTTACCGTAAACATTCCATGGATTTACAATAGTTTTCTCTTCTAAACAAACGCAGATGCAAACAAAATAGTACTCCCCCCTTTTATTGGTTATCTCTTGTCTGTTAGACCAAGTAGTAGTAGTAGCAGGAGCTATTAATGGAGTTCTTACTCTTTACTGGGCATTGTGCTAAGCCAGTGCTTCTCAGATTCTCAACCTTGGGAGTCAGCTTGTGAGAGTGGGGCTTAAAAGTAACCGATGCCTGGGCTCCACCTCCTCAAATTCTGATGTAGTTGATCCATGGTGAAACCTGAAAACTGGAATTCTTAAACCCTTCCCAGGAGATTCTAATGTGCAGCCAAGATTGAGAACAACTATATAAGCATCTGCCTTACATCAGCTGTTTAATTTTCACAGCACTATTATGAGGTTTGTATTATTGCCCTAGTTTTATAAAAGATAAAAGTTTAGGGAGATGAAGTAGTTGTCCTCCCCAGTCATTCAGCTAATAAAGTGCAGAGCTGGATTTGAACCCAGATCTGACTGACTGCACTGCCCATGCTCCTCACCTCTGCCTTATGCAGTCTCCGTTCCCCTCAGTGCTTACTGAGCGAGCTTTTGTGCGGCAACTGTGACGTGGGCATCAAGAGACTTAGGGGTTGGTGTAAGATCTAGAACAGTACTTTTCAACCTCTGCAACATCTGGAAGACAATGGTATTTGTGCTGTGGACAGTTAGGTCATATATATATATGAAATAGCAGTAGTTTCATTGTGAGGACTTGATATTTTAAACCCTGTAACTACAAAGATAGAAATATTTCGGTAATACTATCCCTCAAAGAGTTACATTATACTCAAGGGAGTATGTGCCACCTGCCTTGTTAATGAAGTGACTCATGGTTATCCTGAGTCACTCATTCAGCTATTTCTTTTCATTTGTCCCTTCCTTCCCCTTTCCAGCTCCTCCTTGTGTCACTCCTCCCTATCTACATCCAGCTATCCATGACTACTGCCCTGCCGTACAGAAACCAACAGTTTTTCCAGCTATAACAGCACTAGCCAACTTGAAATTTTGAAAAGTGCATCTAATAAAATTGTTAGACTCAATTGCCAGTAATAATAGACATGATTAAAATGTTAATTGACTGATTTCTACCTCAAATAACTTCAGCATTCAAAACTCTTTTAATTCATTTGCTGACTTTCCCCTGTCCCATTAGGTTGATCCATGATCGAGAGCTAAGCCTCTATGATGGCTCTCGGCTGCTGAGAGAAGACAGGTACATGCGTTTGAAAGAGGAGCTGCAAGTATCTGATGAGCAGCTGCGGGAGAGGTAATTTTGGGTACACTGCTCTTACTCTTGGTTTCTAGATACCTTCTTTTTCTTATTCTCCTAAACCTAGGGTCAAGTCAAGATAACTTTGAACAACTCAATAATTTGGTGTCCTGGTCATGCTCATAGTTAGGCACTTCTTAAAACGGGAGGTCGCTATCCAACATGTACTCTGCACTCTTAGCTGTGCTTTTACATAAGTATTTTAACATTTTATAAGAACATTAGTTTCAAGAAGGTAATCTTTCTTCTGTTGTCCTAGCAGTTCAGTTTTGGCCTGTACTTTGTATCCGTTCAGAAAAAAAACAACCAAAAACCGAAAAGAAAAGCCTCACAATTAACTTGGCCCACCCTGCTAAGAAGTCATCAGTTATTCCTGGAGTGTGCCACCTGACGCAGGATTACCCTTTCTGACTTATTTAAACATTCCTTTCAGAGACTAACAACCAAATGCAATGCTTGAGACTTAATTGGATCCTGGATCAGCCCGCAAATTTAAAACAACCATAAAAGACACTTTCAGGACAATTGGAAAAGTTTAAATAGGACTATATATTTTACGTAATATTGAATTAATATTAATTTTCTTAGGTATCATAGTGTTGTGGTTATGAAGAAGACTATTCCTGTTCTTAGGCATGCTGAGATATTTAAGGGATAAAGTAAAAAGATGTCTACAATTTCCAAATGTTTCTTGGGAAAAAAGACATGTATATGTGTATGCAAACTCACATACACCACATGGAGAGAAAGAGCAAGTGAGAGCAAGAACACAAATGTGGTAAAATCTTAACAATTGGTGAAATCTAGGTGAAGGATGTATGGCTGTTCATAGTCTATTCTTTCAATTTTCTATAGGTTTGAAAAATTTCAGAATAAAAACTTTGAAGGAAAATATTTCTTTCAGCTACGTACTATACTTTTCCTTAGAGGAGGTTTGGCAAATATAAGTTATTTTCTGTCTCATTATATTTTCATGGATATTTTGATGTAATTAGAGATTGTTACCTTGGGGAATTCCTAGTCCCTTAATCTGACTTTATTTAATTGAAGCTTCCCATCCCCTCAAAGGATTTGCTGCCATATTTAAAACATTAAAATCTTACAAATGATAATTAAGTGTATTTCTTATTGTATTTATGTTTTAAGGAGAGTTTTGTTTAAAAATTTCCTTGAAATTTTTTCATAGAAAGGAAATGTTAAATTCCTGACTATCTCTGTATAATTTATTAAAAAATTCACTTGATTACACAGCTGTTTATGGTTCTGAGGTGCATATCATCAAATTCCTCTAGCCCAGTAAGTAGGGCAGCAGGTTATAAAGATCCCTCTCATTTCATATCCTCGGTTTATAACATTCAGCTTTTGTATGTTATTTGCATGTGGATCATCTGTCTGTTCCATTACGAAGGAGATGAGTCAAAGCAATTGGGCAGTAGCTCTCAGCCGGCCTGCCTGTCGGTTTCCCTAAGGACTTCAGAAGCATTGTATTTGTAGCCAAATGACCAGGAAATGACAACCCTTTTCTGTGAAAAGTCTCAAAGTTCTCCCTAATGGTCACAAGCAGTTTTACAAAGGAAAACACTTTTAGGAACAGGGTGGCCTTGAGCATCATGTTCAGGGTTTGACTCAGAATGGTAAGTGTTCCCTCTTCATCTCGATCGATTTTCATCTCTCCTGTGAATATAACCGAGGCTCCATTCTATCTTCAGAGATCACTCAGTAGATAGAGACAGGTCATAGCACTCTGTGATTTCCTTCACTTATTTTTATTTTCCTTTGAATTTATTATTGTTAAACATGCGTGAAACTTGAGCCAGATAGTGTTTCAAGGCCTTTTTATGAAAATTACCAATCCTCTGTCATCTGTTCTGGGATTCTTTCCCATTTGCTCCTCCCCAGAGGCTACCACTTTCAACTCTTAACTGTTTCTTTTGGTGTTTACCTCTATATCATTAAACAATATACCTTCATTGATATTTCTTGATTTATTTTTCAATGTTAGGCATTATCTATTGATTTTCTACTGTAGAAAATTAAAGTTTAGCTCTCTTTCACTACCCGTCTTCCCGCTACACATACATACGTCCTGTCTCCCATTCTTCCTAAATAGTTATGTAATAATTTTGTTTAGAACTTTATTCAATGTTTATGTTATTATCACAGCATAAGTACTATGCACAGCTGAGTCATTCAGTAAACTACAGTTGTTTTCCCTTTCTTGCCTGTGTTTTCTTTTTCCTAAAGTTAATAATTGCCTACATATGAAGAGAAGCATATATATAAATAAAAAGTTACAGTGCAGCCTTTAAATATTAGAATAGAGATCTGTACAATAATAATACGGGAACAGAGAGGAGGAAGTGACCCTGTTTTCTATATATTTGTCATTTTTTTCATCGCAAACACGTCCTCTGTTGTCCAGGTCTCCTCTCAGCACATTCAGGCACGTCAGGTGTTCTGCGATCTCGCCTTCCTCTCATGGTGTGTTCTGACTTGGCCTGGTCTGGGCTTGTTCTTCTACCTGTAGCTCGTGTGTCATCCTCCATCTCTCTCCACTTCCGCTTCCCTGTTGCCTCTGATCTCCCTTTCTGCAAATTTCGTTAGATGTTGAAACTCCTGAGCTGAACTTCTAATTTTCTTTTCTTTCTTACATTCTGACAATTTCTCAGAACTTCATTGACTTTTCAGAGGCGTGGTGTCTAACAGTGGATTCTCCTCTCTGTCTGAAATATTTCTACCAGTTGAAAGTCTAATTCCTTTTCTTATCAGTAGTCCTCCTTTTTTTTTTTTACCTGAGCAACACACTATTTTCTTACATTTCAAACAGGTTTTCTCTTTATTTTGTTGTTAAACATAGTCATTTTATCACAGTCTGCTTTACTCTGATGATATGGCTTGTTGGCAAATGTCTTTACCTTTTTCCTGGTTAACCTAGGATAAATTTTGTAGCCCACTTTTGTCTTTCTGGGAATAAATATGTTCTCTTTTAGGGTTATATTAGGTTATAATAGGTTAGATTCTTTCTTTAAGCAACTGATAGTATTTCTTTCAAGGCTGTGTTTATTGGATAGAGAGCTGGCACCTTGACTAAAAAGGCGTAGCACAGCATAAAAAGCAGGAAATTTGTACTCGGTGAGGAATTTAATTTATTTCATGAGTTGTTCTTGTAAGTAATACGATCCATTATCTAGCAGGGCTTGATTCTATATGCTGTCCATAACTAATCCATCACTCTTGGCATTAGCATTGGAACTGCAGATTAGAATCTCATAACCCAAGTGGTCTGTCCTTTTCATTTCTGTACCTAATCACAGAACCGGAGTTTATCAAAGTGATTATTATTTCTGATAGTCTTTAGACAAACTCAGGTATTAGTGTTTTGTTTCCTCGTGGGGGATTTTGAGATAGAGTAAAGAGATCAGAGGTAGAATGAAAGGACGGCAGATTTAAGAGCTTCTTTGCCTCTAGACCCAATGTGGTAAATTTAGATACCTGTTTGGCTTTCAGATAGGAACAATTTTCACATTTGTGTTTGCAAGGGCTCCTTTTTTTTTACAAGTAACCAAAAAAACCCTTAAATTGTTGCACAAAGGAACTTAGTGGTATCTCACATGTTCAAAGGAAAGTCAAGGATGCAGTAGGGCCTCAGGAAATAACTGGAGCCTAAGACTTTAATGTTTTCAGGACTCTGTCTTGCTCTGTACTTCATGTCTTTGTTTCTAATGTCACAATGCCTGGCACGTAGCAGACCACTTAGTGAATGTTTTTGAATGAGTGAATAAATCGTAACCTAGGATAACTTCTAGGAAACTCAAAGTAAAGATAATTCTATTAATCTGGTTTTAGATGACCTCTGGCAATGTTTCCTTTTATGAACCTACTAATTAGGAATACATGCCTTTTAATGACAAGTCTGATACCATAGCATCTCATAATTAACAGCTGCTAGCAATGGGTTACCAAACCTCTCAACTTCATAGAGTGAAACCCAATTTCTAAACATTATATTTGACTCCTTTGCCAAACTTTCACCAAGATGCTATCCCTTGATCATTTCTAGAGGGCTCTGCAAGCTTTTACATTCTTTGTAGGTAATCACATGGCTAATATGCCTTTGGAAATGGCTTAAGAAATTTTAGAGACTTTCCTTCTCATGTTTGCAAGACACCAGAAATACTGTGGACATGATGGTTAGAAATAGCATTATGGCCACACACATCAGACACCATCCCTGCATTTCTCACAGGAAGTAAGGACCAAAATAGAACTGCTTCCTTTGATGAGAAAAACTTCTCTGGGGAAAGGGAGAGAATAAATACTATAGGCTGCTAAGTTTGTCCCTTCCTGCCGTTGGTCAGAGCATAGATGAGGGAGGTAAGATTTTTCTTGAGAAAATAGTGAGTTACTAATAGTTTATTTTGCCAAGAAAAGACTTTTGGTTATCCCAGGGAAATGATACAGATTAGTGGACTAGTCTCAGTTGTAGTATTATATACTCTAATGGCTTTGCATTTTTTGTTGAATATTTTATGTTTATTGATTGTGATCGAACATTGAACACAGTTTATAATCTCTCAGCTTTTATTGATCAGTGGTGAACTATAACTGGACATTGGGAAGATTCTTGATCAGTAAGATTCTTAGGACCCTTTTATTCTTACCCTTATGTTTGAAGACAGTTAGGATCCAAGCACTCTCTCCTGCCTGCCCAGAAACCTCAGTATCTCCTTGCTAGCAAATTAGGCCATATAAACTTTTAACAAAATTCAAGGTAGATCCAGGATTTTATGCCCAGGTCTTTGTGTTTGATCTCAAAACAGAGAGCCTTAAGCAAATTCTGATTTTGAAAAATAATCTTAAACATTTTTGTGGTCAAGGAATAGTTTTAAGCTCTGTGCCTGTAAGGGTCTCATTACTTAATGTTGTGTATTGGTCTTGTCTTTTTGATACAGAGAATGCACCTTCTCTCACAAATTCATTCAAGACCATTAGGGTGGCTGCTCTGCTTTTGGGTAGGAAACCATTATTTTCAGTTTGTATCACTTACCTTTGTTTTGTCCCTGACACCAAAGGTCTTCCAAAGTTTCTTGCAGTTATGATTATTAACAGTAGCAATGCATTTATTTATTTTAGCATCTTCTCTCTTCCAAGTATTACTTTGTGTAGTATAAAGATCAGTAAGGAATGTGTCCATGCAGTTTACTACATTGCATAGAAAAAAAGAAGAAATGTGGGCTGTGTACAGAACTGCATAACCTCTAGGTCTGAATTGGAATATTAGTGTTACAGTATGGAAGGCCAGTTACAAAATCCTCTTCTGGTTCATGATCAATATCTTTATAGAAACCTTCCATATCATTCTTTCAAGTTTCTTAATATACAGATTTGACAAAAATGTACTGTATAATTTCCTTCAAAATGTTGGATTTATTGCAGTCTTTCTTTTTCGTTTTATTAGTAACTTTGTTGAGGTATAATTGATGTAATAAACTGCATATTTATTTTTTTTCTTAAAGATTGGCGCCTGAGCTAACAACTGTGGCCAATGTTTTTTTTTTTTTTTCTGCTTTGTCTCCCCGAATCCCCCCTGGTACATAGTTGTATATCTTAGTTGCAGGTCCTTCCAGTTGTGGCATGTGGGACGCCGCCTCAATGTGGCCTGACGAGCGGTGCCATGTCCGCGCCCAGGATCCGAACCCTGGGCCGCCACAGTGGAGCGGGCAAATTTAACCACTCGGCCACAGGGCTGGCCCTGTAAACTGCATATTTAGAGTGTACAGTTTGATAATTTTTTTTCAGTTCGATAATTTTTGTTATTTATATATACCTATGAAACCATCACTACAATCAAGATAATGAATACATCTATGACCCCCAAACTATCCTCAGATTCCTTTGTAATCCCTCCTTCCTCTCCCTTCTCACCCTCCTCTGCAACCCCTAGGAAACTACTTCTGGTTACTCTATGTAGCTTATATTTTCTTTTTTTGTTTTTTTTTAAAAAAAATATATATAGTATATTTTGCTGAGGAGGATTTGCTCTGAGCTAACGTCTGTTGCCAATCTTCCTCTTTTTGCTTGAGAGAGATTTGCGCTGAGCTAACATCTGTGCCAGTCTTCCTCTAACATGTATGTGGGTCACTGCCACAGCCTGGCTGCTGCCAAGTGGTGTAGGTCCGTGCCCAGGAACTGACCCCCAACTGCTGAAGTGGACTGCACCAAACTTAACCACTAGGCCATGGGGCCAGCACCTGTAGCATGTATTTTCTGGAGTTTTATATAAATGGAATCACACAGTATGTACTCTTTTTGGTCTGTCTTCTTTTGCTCAGCATCATTATTTTGTGTATCTAAGTAATTAATTGCTTTTTATTGTTGAGAAGCTTTGGAAGGTACTCTTAAAAAACTATACCCCCTAAACACACATATTGACCATGATATTTTTGTTTTTAAATCTTTTTAAAAGATCTTTTTGCTTCTTAAATCTTTAATCTTTAAGAAGTAATATCTATTTATCTGAAGTTAAGCCATACTTTGACTTTCATTTGTTATTTGTTGTTAAATTCTGGTAAAATTAAAGTTATCCTTGATTTTAAATTTTAATAGTGCTTGTTTCCTAATTCTCAATTACTTACCACTTCTTCAGCCATTGCATTACCCACCAATATGTCAATCACCCAAAGTACATGGCACATCCTCAGGAGTGCTCTGTTCTCTAACTTGCAGAGTTGAAGAACCTACATTATCAGGAAATGACTTTCCATATGACCTATTCATATGTAAGGAAGCCTTTGGGGAGAACCTAGCATACAAAAAAGATCCTTCTCATCTTGTTTTTCAATAGTTTGATGACTGTTTTATAGTCGATGTACACTTCTCTGCCTACCTCATCAACTTTCAGAAACTGCCCCCTTTAAATTGGGTCAGGTCACTCAGGTACCCTCCTAGAGTCAGTACCAGAAAGCAAGCCACAGACAATATATGTCCTAAGCAATGACCATCACCCCATTTAAATTTGAACCACCTAGCTTGCTCTCCTGTTAATTGCTCTTCTAGTCCTAGCTTTACAGCTCAGCTGTACTACCTGTTTCCTGAACTGTTGGTTTAAGGACGTAAATTGGACTTCCCCTTTTGGCTTGTTTGTTGGATTTTGGCATTGTTTACTCCCTGATTTAGTATCCCTCACTGTCTTTATTGAGAAACTACATCTGCAGCTTTAATTTTGTGCAGTCAAAGCAGGCTGTGTCTCTCCCACCTTCTTTTCTCCCAACTAGGAGAGAGGAGGATCAAGGATGAATCCAACATCTGTTGCTGGGCCGTGAAGCAGAGTTTTCTAGATTATAGCAAACCACTTAGCAGAAATAGAAAATGGAATAACCTTCCCTTTTAGCTTTCAGATTCCAGAATTTTCTGTGTCCAGATTCTGTAATGTGACGATCTAATTACTAGCAATCCTGAGTGATCATGCTATCCTCAGGCCTTCGGTGGCTTGTTTATGTTGTTGTCCTTCCCTCTTTTCTAGAACAACTCCTTTGGACACATCATCCCCATGCCCTTCTTGAACATCTGTAAATTGTCTTTTTTCCCTACCTGGAGAAATGAAATGCTGTCTGGTAGCTTTTATGTATTCATCCAGACCTTTCATATGACTATTTCTAAAGATTGCTTTTCCTTGGCTTACAAATTGTGGTTTGGCCTCTAAAACTGTAGATCCTGCAGTTAGGGACTCACTGGACCTACCCATTGTATTGGGAGACTTTTTCATATCTTAAATCTTCTGAGTACTTATCTGATTCTCTCCACACATACCATATCCTACCTCCTGATATTCTTGCTGCCTAATCACTTAACTATTGAGTTCTGTTGTAATAGTTATTGGCAATGGATAATCCATTTCTGGAGAAGTGCCCGTTATGTACCTGTATTTTTGTTTTGGTGAAGATCTTGGCAGGTATTTGAGTTTCATCTCTCCTTTCTCTTAGCAACGATGATATTACCCTCTAGAGATATATTTCCCTGAGCTTTTGAGTAGAATTGATAAAAACTGACAATGTTCCCACATGATTAGATCATAATAAGGGATTTCTAGTCTCTTCTCCAAAAACTATTCAAGTCATTTTACAAACCATGAGAAGTCTTCCCTTATTCCTCTATGGGTCCTAGAATATTTACATCCTCAGGTTCCCTAGCAGAGATTATAAAAGAGATCACTTTAAAAATCATGATGTTTCCTATAAAATGACAAAAGAGTGGATTATATAAAAGTTCAATTTTTCTCTACCTCTTTAAGACCTAAGTATTCTTATTGTAAATCCAAATTTTAAACTTAATCCATCCCCTTATGCTGCTTAAATTTTCTGTATTGTAAAAAGTCTCCTCATTTTGAATTATACTCCTTGGTCTTTCTATGATTGACATAGAGTGGGTTTCTTGCAAGACAGAAGATTTTGAGGGGAATTTGAATAAGGAAAGGGGACCTATGTAATGAATATGAACTGGATGGGATTTTGTTTCAAGGGACTATGGAGAAAATTTATTGTAGCCATAACAACATGTCCAAAACAGTGGTTTGTGCCAGGGATAGAGTTTCATCAGTGGATATGGTACATCATATATCAGCAGTAGATGATTCATGTTTTGTTTTAATATTAGGTTCTTAAAATGTCCTGACTTTTTTCAAAGCTTGTTCTTTGGATAGTAGCTTTGACTATATTAACAGTATGATAGGTTTATCTTTGCCTAGGCTTTAGCTACCATGACCTAGTTTCTAACGTGAAAGGGTATGTTATTTTTTTTTCTTTTCCCTTTTAGATCCATTTTTCCTGTCCACCCCTCCTTCAGAATCATTGCCTTGGCAGAACCCCCCGTTATTGGAAGTACAACACAGCAGTGGCTGGGACCAGAATTCTTAACCATGTTCTTTTTCCATTACATGAAACCACTTGTCAAAAGTGAAGAAATCCAAGTGATTAAGGAAATGGTAAGAGTGAAGCCAGCTTTAGCCTATTGCCTTCAGCCGTTCTCTTTTGGAGGCACTCTGACATCTGCTGGAGCAGAGTTGGATGTTTTTGGCTTTTTCTCCCTATTTACTCACAAATATCTTCATATAATGGTTCTCAAACTTTAACGTTTTTCAGAATCATCTGGAGGGCTCAGTAAAATGCAGATTGCTGAGTCAGTAGGTCTGGGATGGTACGTGAGAATTTGCCTTTCTAAAGTTCTCAGGTGATGCTGATGCTCCTGGTCTGGGAACTATAATTTGAGAACCATGGATGTAGGCTGGCTCTCCTCTTTCCTCAGTTTGGGGATTCCTTTTTCTTTTATATTCAGCCAAAGGCGACTATTTTCAGTTCCTTCTATAAAGGGAGGTCAAATATATTTTAGCTCCTTAGATTTTGTAGAAAATACTAAGTAGTCCTGGTCCCCTCAGGACTGTAATATATCCTCTACTTACCTAATTAGTTGTCTGGTGGCTTGTGGTGTATGTAATCCATTCTTCAACATCTGCATTAAGCAAGCATTGCGTTTAGCACTTTGGGAGTTCTAGAACTGCACTATTCAATGTAGTAGCACTAGCCACATTAAATAAAATTTTAAAATTCGTTTTCTTAGTCATTTCAAATGATCAGTAGGCACACGGAGGCTTTTGGCTACCATATTAGACAGCATAGACAAAGAGCGTTTCCATCATTATAGAAAGTTCTGTTGGACAGTGTTGTTCTAGATCATTGATAATTAACTTTTTACATACATGCACTCATCACCTTTGAAATATCAGAATGAACTGATTAATTTTAAATCTTGTCGTGAACATGACTGTGGATAAGTGTATTGACTTTAAAGTCAAACAGCTTGCCATTAAATGCCACATCCACTACTTGCTAGCTTCCAGATCTTGGATAAATTACTCAACCATAGTTTCTTCATCTGAAGATGAGGGTAATAGTACTTCTTACATCGCAGGATTGATTTAAAGAATAAATGAGATAAAGTATGTACTGAATAGAACTTAGAGTTTCTAAAGGTTCCAATCACTTAAATGACAAAAAAATCCTGAGTGATTTACTTCTGAAATGGTCACATTATACCATTGGTCTAACATCTCTTTCTGATCTTTTAGAAAATTTAAATTTGTTATTAAGTAAAAATTTCTTATAATTCAGTTCAAATCAGTATTTAATTAGATTACAATGGTTATAGTTAAAAGCAGTCAATGTGTGTTATTTGAGCAACTGTTCTTCAGAGCTCATTGATAAGTTGATCATACCCCTCAGGTACGTGGTTTAAAAGTCCTGCAAAAATGGACAGCTTGAGATCCGTTTTTTATACAAGGATACCTTACATTACTTAGTAGACATGTGTAAGATTACTACTAAATGAAGGAGTTTGGTTTCAGTAAGAAAATGCTTGAATTAGAGTTTAAAATATCATACTGAAGCTAACAAAAAAGGAAGTGATAATATATGAAAAGTTTTTTATGGGAACTCTATAAAAGCCAGTTTTTAATTGAATTAGTGGCTCCTTTCACTTTTATCCTGGGGATTGAACTGTATATGGAGACGGGTAGCTTGGTTTTGATTACTTGATTCTTAAAGAGAAAGCAGAGGCTTAACTGTTTCCTGAGAAGATGAATAAGCAAATTTATCCGTGAGTTAAACATGTTACCTATAATCAAGGACTTTCTAAAATGTAATTCTAATATTGTTTGCTAAATAGCCATAATTTCTGGTTGATTGATCAAATATCCCAATTTATTCTTTCTGTCTTTCCTCAATTCTCTCATAAAATAGGTTCCAAATATACCTCAGGAAGCTTTGGACAAATTGTTATTGTTTACACACAAACTCAGAGAGACACAGGATCCAACAGTAAGTCTGGGCTTTTTCCCACAGAATTTTCTATTGTTGACATGCTGCTGCTTTATGTTCTTAGAGTTCAGTGCTTTAAAATCCATTTTTCAAGCTGGTGTTTATCCCTTATGTTATGCTTTGTACAACGTGTATATTTTACTCTTTCAGTGATTTTAGCATTTCTTCCAGTTCCTCATGGCTGATGTCATAGAAAGCAACTTTTAGCTCTACAGGAGTACTTGGTGTTTCTCAGGGTTTGGCTCTGCCCTCCGTCTCTTATGCTAAGCAATCTCTTGTGTCCTTATTGCTTCAAATGTCACCTCTGCGTTAATGCCTACATCTTTATCTTCAGCTTCTAACTTCTCTTTTCTCATTGATGCTCTATTTTTAATTGTATTTCCATTCTGGGATGGTATGTTGGAAAGATCAAGGGTGTCACTGTCTTTACACTGTGGGTCTCAGTGTTCTCATCTGTAAAATGGGAAGTGCCATCTACCTCATAAAGAGGTTGCAGTGATTAAACGTGAAGATACATGACGAATATCCTCCTTAGTAGATGCTTAATGAATGTTAGTTTCTTTCACTTCGTAACTGGATACTCTGTGATCACTGTATAGTCACCATACCTTATACAGCTAAACTATCTTTCTCCTTTAAGTCTATTCCTATTCCTTATTTAATTTCCTGACTTTGTAAATAATCTGTCTACCAAATTACCTAAATTAGAAGTCTTGACATCACTGTTGATTCCTTGCTTCCTGCCATCTCCATTTAACCTGAAAGCAAATCTCAGTTTAGCATCTTCATGTCTTACCTGTTCTCTTATCTATGTCAGTAATTGTCCTAGTGTTGGATTTCATAATCTTTCTCCTAGAATATTATTTCCTCTTGACTGCCATTTACACCAATAATTCATTCCTCATAAGGCCCTGTATTATTTTCTTGTGGCTGTTGGAACAAAACTAGTGGTTTATGACAAGAGAAATTTACTTTCTCATAGTTCTGAATGTCATAGTTTGGAATGGGTATCAGTGAGTTGAAACCAAGTTGTCAGCAGAGTGACACTTGCTCAGAGGCCGAGGGGAGAATCCATTCCTTGCCTCTTCCGATTTCTGGTGGCTGCCCGCATGCCTTGATTTGTGATCTTGTCACTTTAACCTCAGCCTCCATCTTCACATCACCCTCTCTTCGGTGCGTCTGTGTCAGTTCTCCCTCTGTCTCCCTCTTACAGGGATATACGTGATTGCGTTTAGGGCCCACCCAGATAATCCAGGATAACATCTTCATCTTGAAATCTTCAGCCTAATCGTACCTGTAGTCAGCTTTGCCATGTAAGGTAAAACTCACAGATTCCAGGGATTAGGATGTGGATATCTTTGGGAAGGGCCATGTTCCAGCTGTCACAGGCTCCCTGTTAATTACCTCTGAAACCTCATCTCCAACTGCTCTCACCCTTAATCATTCTTTTCAGCTACACTGTTCTCTTTGTTGTGCCTGCCGCAGAGCCTTTGCAATTGGTGTTTCCTTTGCCTAGATTGCTCATCCTCAGGTAGCTGCATGGTTGCTTCCTCACCCCTTCTGGATTTGCTCAGATGTCACCTTTTTAGTGAGATCTTCCTAAAGCACTCTGTTTAGAATCACATTTCCTTCCCATTTCATTCCTTTCTTTCTTTCTGCTTTTAAGCTTCTTCATAGAACTTTTTTTTTCTTCTTCTCCCCAAAGCCTCCCAGCACATAGTTGTATATTTTAGTTGTAGGTCCTTCTAGTTCTGCTATGTGGGATGCTGCCTCAGTGTGGCTTGATGAGCAGTGCTAGGTCCATGTCCAAGGTTCAAACTAGTGGCACCCTGGACCGCTGAAGCAGAATGCACGAACTTAACCACTCAGCCATGGGACCGGCCCCCATAGGGCTTATTACCTGTTGACATAATAATGGTTTACTCACTTAATTTTTTGTTGTCTATCTTTCTTCACTTGGATTTTACTTCTGGCATGGCAGGGTTTTTGTTTGTTTTGGTCCCTCCTGTATCCTCAGCATCTGGAACTTTGCCTGCTACATAGCAGGTGTTCAGTAAATCTCTGTTAAATAAATGAATGAGTGAATCTTTCATAATTGGCCCAGGAGTGATCTTTCCCAAGTCCATTTTGTAAGTTCTTCGCTTTCTTTAAAACTGTGAAGGGATGGATTCTCTTTGCCTGTAGATTGAAGGGCAGTCTGCTAAGCCTGCCTTTGAGTTCCATCTGACCCTAGCTGCTTTTTTCACCTCATTTCCTACAGCCTCTCTTGAAGCACCCTCAGCTCTACCACACTTTGTTTCTTGCCATTTTCTAAGCCCAGCACATACTCCCATGTCTCTGCCTTAGATGATGCCTGGAATGTGCTTCTGCCTGTCTGCTTGTCCCTCGGTTCCCTGTTCTGTCAGGTCTCTCAGCCCCCTTAGGCAGAAGTAACCTGTGTCTCCAATCTGCTCTCATGACACTTGGCGTATGCTTCCGATATTGACCTATTGCAGCTGTCTTATAGTTTCTTTTTATCTCCCCAATTAGTATTTGAACTCCTTGAGGCTGGGTCTCGTTCATTCCTTTATTCCCATTTCCCAGCCTGGTGCCTGGCACAAACTAGACATTTAACGTAAGTCTGATGAATGAATAAATTGATTGATCAATTATTAACAGATTGTCCCTAGAGTTTTCTCTCCCTGAGAACATGTGACATTTTCATAAAAGAAATAATTCTTCAAGAATAAAAAAAGGAAAATTACTTTTAATAATTTCTGATCAGAACTTTCATATTTTAAGCTGAAGTACTATTATTAATCATGCTAATATGAAAAATCCTTAAGGAGTGCTCTTAAACTGTATAACCATGGTAACTGAGGGAATGTGCTCACATCTTCACTCTCTTTTTTACAAGATAAAACTGGGGCTGGAAATTTGATATTATTAATGTTAAATACATTAGGGATTCGTAAATTAAAGTATACTGAATTTTTAATTGATAATAATGTGAGAGCCGAGATAACCAAACCCTTCATTCAACACTTAAATGATTCGACATAAAGCTTCATTCTGATTTTTTTTTTAACACTGGATATTATTGCAAAGCATTTTGATATTATCAACTGAGACAGCTGGCGTTTTTCAGATTCTTAAAAAGTTGTCACTGATCACAGGAATGCAATGTGAAGCCTGAATTCGGTGTTATGTTGTCCTCTAGAAAGTCACCTTCTGGTTCAATAGGACTCTCGTTATGAGAATTCTCTTATTGGAGTCATTTGCCAAACATTTTCCATGATTAAAATAGGAATTTTTTATGGTCCCAGGTACTAAGGATGAGAATTGCTAAGTCATATTTAACTTCGGATACTTTCAATCGTGCTGGCTGAAACAATCTTATCCTCAATTCATCCTTCTTTTTCATCTCCATCCTTCTTTCTCGTCTCCATCAATTGCCAAGTCCGTTGAAACATTTGTTGATCCCTTCTCTCCATTCTTGATACCAATAATGTTACCATAGAACTTTATCTTCTCATAGGCAGGTTATTGAAGTAGCTTCTATTTCCTGTCTCAGTTCTCTCTGTCCTTCAACCACTTTACATACTACTGCCAGATTGGTCTTTCTAAAATCATGTTAGGGGCCAGCCCGGTGGCTCAGCAGTTAAGTGCACAAATTCTGCTTTGGCAGCCCAGGGTTCGCCAGTTCGGATCCCGGCTGCGGACATGGCACCGCTTGGCAAGCCATGCCGTGGCAGGCGTCCCACATATAAAGTGGAGGAAGATGGGCACGGATGTTAGCTCAGGGACAGTCTTCCTCAGCAAAAAGAGGAGGATTGGCAGCAGATGTTAGCTCAGGGCTAATCTTCCTCAAAAAAAAAAAAAGTAATTAAAATCATGTTACTACTTTACATATAACAAAGTCTGTTACCTTTAGGAGTAAGGCCAAACTCCTCAAAGTGTCAGTCACAGGTCTTTGTTATTTGGAAGCGAACTTTCCAGCAGGACCCTCTAATAAAGCTAGGCTGATTTTCTTATGTTCTGCATGTGTTTCTCTTCCTTTTGCTTTCATGTCTTTGTTCATAGCATTTCTCTTGCCCACTAGAACACTTTAAGCCCCTGTCGCAGTTGTCAACTGCTCTGCTTATTTTGACATTAAATTATATGCTATTTTGAATTGCAACTTATGCTTTCTTATATTTAAATATTGTCTTCATGTCTGGAATGCAAATTTGTTGAAAACAGGGATGAACCAAATGTTTGCTTATAAATGAATTCTTTGAAACTTAGAATGTGTTTTTAACAGAAAAATGGATTATGTCATCATGCTCCTAACCTAGTCCTCAAAGTACTATTTAACCCATGTTATAGCCAAAATACTTTACTAATAACAGCAGACCAGTGTCTCATGGAGCTATGAAGTACATGAGGAAGGAGAAATCAATTCATCTTTTTCTTCTTTGAGACACACAGAGATGACCTTAAATGAAACTTTGAAGCAAGCAAATATGCAGTGTGTCTTTGACATTCTCCCGTCCTCCTTTCTGAACCATTTGTTAATTTCGTAGAGTCCCCTTCTCCAGTCTCTCAGGTGCTCAGGCCCACTTTACTGCCCTCATCACTCCATGACATTTCTCCCTGGCCTGTTCAGCTCTCCCAAGGGGCTAGTTGCTTCAAAAGTTCTTCTTTCCTCTGGTTTTCAGTGAAAAACCGCTGTCTCCTAATGCAGGTGATCTAAGTTAGGACTTAGGCTAGTTATAATCTGATTCATTTAATTCATACTAATGTATCAGTCACATCCCCTTCCTCTGTTAGATTTTTTCATTTTGCAGAGGCTGAATTTTAATAATAATTACTGCCGTTTTTGAGCATGCATATGTGTCTGACCTATGCTAAATGCTTTAGAATAATTTTTTCCAACTTAATCCTCATAACAACCTTAAAGATGAAGGCATTATTATTGCCATTTTAAAGACGAGAAAACTTTGAAGATGAGCCTTGAAGAGGTTAAGTAATTTGCCAAGTTCACACAGCTAATAGATGGGAGCCTGATTTGTCTGATTCCAAAGCTTATAAACTTTACCATTACTTTATGCTGCCTGCCAAGATAATTTCAATCAAGTCAACAAACATTTATCAGTAATTACCATATCCTGAGTTTTATAGTAGCAACTCTACTAATGAGATTTGGGGAAGTATAAGAAAACAATGTGAAAATATACTGACAGTTTAGGGAAAGGATTCCAAACAGCAAGCAGCCACTCAGCTGACCAACTGGTTGACACCTCTGTGGTCAGCAGCCTGAATTGTCCACAACTTCTTTTCTCTGTTTCAGAAGCAATAGCTTTACTTAAAGCTCCAAGCATTTTCAGGATATCTTAATAGTTCAGCTTTGGTAAGCAAAAAAAACATGAACAAACAGTTAACTGTACATAAGGCCTATTTGTAAGTCAGGTGTGACCTATATTATATAACATCCTTCCTTTATCCAACCTCCGCCCTTCCAAAAGACATGTATACACAGCACTTATCACAATCAAAACGCTTTAATTGATATATACTCTTTATAGATTTTTTTAAAACTGTCTTCAAGGATGTTTTAAGTGTAAATTAGTTTCTGTTTATTTTTATTTGTAATTCATTAACAGTACATATTTATTTTAAGTTTGGCCTTGTCCTTCAGGAATAATGAATTCTGCTATCATACCCATCTAAAGGGACTTTCAGCAAGTTGAAACAAGACTTTTAACAGACTGTCTTTGCCTTTTGGTAGGCACAATCATTGGCAGCATCACTTTCAACCAGACAGCTACTGCGGATTTCTCGTCGGCTCTCACAGTACCCTAATGAAAATCTTCACAGTGCTGTTACTAAAGCCTGCCTTTCCAGGTAACCATATTCTCCTTTCTCACTGAATTCAAGTTTCTGGGTCTTTGCTGAAACAGTAACATAAGTTTAATTGATAGTCTGTACTCACAGGTCTGCAAAAAGTATTGGTCTGAATATGTAGCTATTTCAGCCTTGTGTTCAGTTTTTAGAACGTATCTTATTTAAGTGTAACAACAATTTTAAGAGGTGTTTTATAGATGAAAAAACTATTTAAGTCAGTTTCTTGAGTCAGACAGTAGTAAATAAGTAAAAGTGGGTTTGGGATTTGAATCAGGTGTCCTTTGAGCTAGTGCTCTTAAGCATCACACTTTGTGCCTCCCAAATTTGCCTTGGAACTTTCCATGCTTGATAATACTGTCTAGTTGCCCAAATTTAACAAAACGAACATCTTTTCAGTCTACACTAATATTTTTCATACCTGCTTGGAAATGATTAGAAAACATTGGCTTATAGAATTTTCTTACAGAATCACACTTGCATGAAAGTATTTTAAAAGAATAATAAGAAAAGAGTAAGGACAATGCTCAGTAGGCCCAGAGATTTCTTTTAGACCATTTTCATATGATCTGGTAATTATTTTTATGGTGGTTATGACTGTTGTCCATTCATTCCTTAATACATTAAAGGAATTAAAAGAGAATCTATTTTCAACTTAGGAGAATCTGTAAATCTTCAGTTTAATAGACAATTTTTCTTGTTACTAAAGTAAGCTCCTTGTTTTGCAACTTGAATTTATTCTCTCTCTGGTATTTCCAGCTAAAATGAGGCTCCTCTCCAGTATCTTTTTCTTTGAATAACTAATAATTATGAAAAATAATAAAAACAATTCTCTTTTTTTTTAAGTAGAAGATTAGTGAAAATTAGAAAAAAATGCTTTAATTGCTTATTTTTCAGGGTCATGAACTGAAGAAAATATATACAGAAATAAATTCATTATCTACCTAGTATTTTCTTAGTCAGAACTTGGTTATAGATGTGTGTTAGTAGAAGTAAATAGTCTATGCTAAGCAATGTAAACAATTTTTGAGCATAAGGGAAAGTAATACTTTGAATATATCAGAATGAAATAATCATACCCAAAGCATTCTACAGACCTTTATATATGCCCTGGTAGTTGAATCAACTTTAAGTTTCCTTTATTTGAAAAAAGCAAATAAAAATAAATCAAGTAATGTGAATTCATCTCAGAAATAAACAAGAGTGATCAGAGTTTGGAAAACAAGCATGCGTTGTGACATTACTGCATAGTGTTAAAGACAAAGTGAAGAACTTAAAAATTCTGAGCCGGAAAAACTACAAAGGAGCAAATATTAAATTGACAACTTCAGATCAGCAACAGCAGATTCCAGAAGGATTGACTAGGATTGTGAAATTGTTGAGGGAAAATGACTATCAACCCGAGAAGTCTCTGCCTAGCTAAATACATTTTTCAGTAAAGACTGAGTTTATCACATTGCTGAAAGAACTGCTATAGATGTATTTTAGCAAGAAGGAAGCTAAATCCAGAAGGAAAGACTGCCATTCAAGTAATAATGATGAGGAAGGAGATAGGTAAAAATATTGTTAAATTTAAATGTGTTATTAAAAAAGGTAATAAAAATGAATACTAATATGAGAAATAATTAACAATGGGGGAAACTGAAATACCAAATAAGAGAATATAGAGACTAAAAAAAGAGATGAATGCTTTCTTAGGTTATTCTGTTCTTCAGGAAGAGAATAGAAGTATTGAATCACTTTAACTTTGTTAGTTCAAGTATGCATATATAAATTTTAGGCAACTGCAAAAAAGAATGGAAATGGATCCCGTAAAGGTAGAAATAAGAAAACAGAGAAAATTTGATCAATAAAACATGGGGAGAAATGAAAGGGAAAAAGAAAGACAAGAAGTCAATGTAAAGAACTTGATATAGTGTTAGAAGTAAGCACAAACATTACACAAGGTTAAACTTTCTAGTTGAAAGATTCTGATTGAAGTTTAAAAAATGAACAAAACCAAATTATATGCTGTTGGAAGAGTCACATCTCAAACATGATACAGGAAGATCCCAGGTGAAGGTATAAGAAGATATACTAGGGAAACACTAACAAAAAGAGAAGAGATATAATATTATCAATAGGTAAAATATACTTCAAAGCCAAAAGCATCATTGGGGATGAAGAAGTTGAGCAAAGAAACTATTCTGTTAGTAGATTTAATAGTTCTGAACTGCTCACAACTAAGAAGGAATGTAGTGTCAAAATATATGACAGAAACACTCAGAATTACAAGGAGAAGTTGACAATAGTTATAAACACAGATTTTTAACTCCTTTCAGAAACTGATAGATCATACATTCTACAAATTAGAAAAGATTTGAACAAAACAATTAACAAGTTTGGTGTATTGGACTTCGTATCCAGTGATAAAGAACATACATTCTTTTCAAGCACACGTGGAATATTTATGACACATATCAAAAACTGACCACACTAGATGAAAAAATTGGTGCTTCAAACGAAACCAAAGAGTCTTTATCATAAAGATCACTTTCTCTGACCACAAAGCAACAGAATTCATAACAATAACAAAAAATACATTTAAAGCCCATATATTTGAAAAATTAAAAAAACACTTCTAACTAAATCAGACATCTAACTAAATAAGATATCAAAAGAAGAAATTGTAATTAAAATTATGAAATATTTACGACTCTGTGACCTAAACTGAATCTGAACACTTGAAGGATATGCCTAAAGTGTCATTTAAAGGAGGTTTCTCTTTTTAGCCTTAAACTCATATATTAGCAAAGAATAGGGAAAGAAAATTCATGAGCTAAGCGTTCATCTTAATAAATTAGTAAAAAGTGACATACTAAACCCGAGGAAAGGGGAAGGAATGGAATAATGTAGTTTAGGGCACAAATTAATGAAATCAAAAACAGAGTAACCATGAAGAAGATTAGTTAAACCCAAAGGTGGTTCTTTGAAAATATTATTAGATAAAGCCCTGGTAAATTTAATTAATATAAAAGGGAGGAGGCACAAATAAGTAATATTAGAAAGGAAACTAGTAATAGAACTACAGATAAAGTCAGTATCTATAAAAGCCGTAATAACAAAAGGACAATTTTCTAGAACTGTGTATATTGCCTAACTTGGTCAAGAATGAATAAAAATTTCAAATAGATCCATAACCATGAATGAAATCAAATTAGTAGTTTAAATCTCATATAAAAAAATACCACTTGGTGGTTTTGACAAGTTTTACCAGATTTTCAAGGAATATGGTCACTGTCTTATGCTAACTGTTCCAAAGAATAGAAAAACAGAGAAAGCATAGCAGTTCACCTTGAGTCTAGCATAATCTTGATACCTAAACCAGACAAGAATAATGCATGAAAGGAAGATTACAAATCAAAATTCCTGGAGTGGGTGCAGAAGATGCTAAATGAAATACAAACAAACCAAATCTAACAGTTTGTGTGTGTGTGTATATATATATAAATAAATATATATAAATACATATATTAAAGATATATGTATTAATATATAAATATATGTATTAAAAAATATATATTTTAAAGCATGAGCAATTTGGAATTATCTCAAGAATGTAAAGAAAGTCCAATAGTCTATCATTTAATTCACTATATTAACGTATTAGTGAGAAAAAGATATCATTTTAACAAATGAGTAAAAAGAATTTTATAAAACCCAGCAGCCAAACCTAAAAACAAAGCAAAGCAAAAACAAACAAAATTCTTAGTAAACCAGGAATATTCTTAGTACACCATGAATAGAAGCGAAATTCTTTAATCTGGTAAAAGGTATCTATCAAAAATTTACAGCAAACATTTTTTCTTTCTTTCTTTCTTTCTTTGATGAGGAAGATTCACCCTGAGCTAACATCCATTGCCAATCTTTCTCTTTATTGTTTGCTTTTTTTTTTTGCTTGAGGAAAATTAGCCCTGAACTAACATCTGTGCCAGTCTTCCTCTACTTTGTACATGGGATACCTCCACAGCATGGCTGACAAGTGGAGCTGCTCTGCCCCTGGGATTCAAACCCACGAATCCAGACCACCGAAGCAGAGCACACAGAACGATAACCATTTGGCCACAGGGCTGGCTTCCTACAGCAAACATTTTTTTGGTAAAATACTTGGCACATTTCCTTTAGAGTTAGGAACAAAACAAGAATGTCACCTTTCTGTACTTTTAGCAGAAAGTGTATTTGCCCTAACTTCTATAATTGGCTATGTAAAAGATTCAAGAGAAGCTACATATAAATTATTAGAACAAATAGTTTAGTGAGATTACTTATGCATCCAAATCAATGACATTCCTATTTTCCAGTAACAATCAATGAGCAAGTCTAATTTTTTTAAAATCTTCCCATTCAAAATAATAATAGAGGGGCCGACCTGGTGGTATAGTGGTTAAGTTCGCCCACTCAGCTTCAGCGGTCTGGGGTTCATGGGTTGAGATCCTGGGCATAGACCTACACACCACTCATCAAGCCATGCTGTGGCAGCGTCCCATATACAAAGTGGAGGAAGATTGGCACAGATGTTAGGTCAGCAACAGTCTTCCTGAAACAATCAAGAAGAAGAAGATTGGCAACAGATGTTAGCTCAGGGCCAATTTTCCTCACCAAAAAAAAGAAGTAGTAGAAAGCTTTGAGCACCTTTGAGGAATAAATCTAATGAATGACGTGTAATGATTTTATGAATAAAAGCATAAATCTTCATTGAATGCTGTAAAAAAAATAAATAGAAAGCTATACCATGTTCATAGAAGGGAAGCTTCAGTATTGTAAAGCTGTTTGTTTTCCCCAAAATTGGTATATAGGTATAATTTAGTCAAATAACCATGAAGGTTATAGTGAATTTGACAAGCTGATCTCAAAATTGGCATGGAAATATAAAAGCCACTAATAGCCAAGGAAATTTTGAGGAAGATTAAGGAGATGTACTTTCTCTATCAGATATCAGTTTGTTATAAAGCTGTGTTCATTATAACAGTGTGGTATTGGTGCAAGGAAACACAAATAGACCATTAGATAGACTACGGAGCCCAGAAACAGACCTATATATTTGTGGGAACTTAGTATGTGTTAGAGGTAGCATTATAAGTGACTCTGTGGGAATGGTTGGACTTGTCAATGATTAAAAATAAAAAATATCCACATTATGCTGTACAAAAAAGTAAAATCTGGATATACAACAAAAACACCATAAGCCACTCTACAAGTTATAAGCCACAAACTAAGAGATGCTTTACAAGAGTTATAATCATTAAAGGATTGGTATTCAGGGACTATAAAGTACTAAAAATTAATGAGATGAAAGAATCAACCCTAAATGTCCAAAGAATGAATAGACATGCACAGAAAAATTAATTCAAATGACCAACAAACATTTGAAAAGGTGCTCAACTTCATTATTGATTAGGGAAATGAAATTAAAAACAGTAATCAACTATCATCTTATACTTTAAAATTTTTTACCTGTAAAAATTAACGTTTTTTTTATGAGTGGAAGGAAATGGAATTTCATTACTGCTGTTGGGACGGATGGAAGTCTCATCACCTGGGGGTTAATCTCACAGTATCTTTATGCCTAAATATATTAATACCCTATGATTTGATCATTCTACTTCTCGATATCACCTCAAAGATAAACTTATATGTATATATAAAGAGGCATGTAGAAGAATCTTCATTGCATCATTATTTGTAAGAATGAAAAATTGGAAAGAAGCTATCTGTCCATCAGTAGGGAATGAATATATAAATTGACATATTTGTATAATGAAATACTGTACAGCAGTTAAAATGAAGTAGATCTACATGTATCAACAGCTATGAATCATGACAACAATACTGAGTGAAAAAAGCAATTTGTAAGAGGAGATTTGGTATATGATGCCATTTATATAAAATGTTAAATACAATAAACAGTGTAATATATTTTTTGCTCGTACATATGTAGCAAAATAAAAATATGGACAAGAAAGATACACACCAATTTCAGGGTGAGAGTTACCTCCAGGGATGGAGAGAGATGAATAGAATGCTTAATATTCTCTGTATGCTTGAAATATTTCATTGTTAAAAAAAATGGAAAAACCAAAAAATGCTTACTTTTCATACTCGTAAATAATTTCACTGATTCAAATAGTCAGCTAATTTTTCAGTGTTATCTGACCACAATAAAACTCTATTTTTTTTATTACCACCCGTGACCCTTTGTAAATAGTACAACAGCTCTCTTGTTTATGCATCGTCTGTTGACTTTAGCAAGGCTACAGAGTCAAACGCCTTTTTACTAACCTTCTCTGCAGGATAGCACAATAGCAGGAAGGAACAAAAGAATTATTGGTGCATAAGGTTTTTTTTTAAGTGACCTCATTCCATATTGAAGCAGTGGAAAGAAATTCAATTTCATGGAAAATTTTAAAATAAAAACTGACATAATTTATATGCATGAAATCTAATATTAAGCAGACAAAATCAAAAGAAATTCTCTAGCCTAAAGTTGTCAAACATTAAATTTATTAAATATGGCTAGGCTTTTTTTATCTGTTTAATTTAATTTTTAAAATATTATTCATTTATTTCTTTATGCCAGTTGAATTCAGACTGGAACATTTCTTCATCTGAGGGAATCCTTAGCACCTAAGCACCTCATCCTTGTAATCTCTTATATGTGCATCAAGTGTTGGTGATAGATGCATAATTCATTTTCTAGACATTTGAAAACCTAAGAGGCCAAAGGGAAGAAAATTTAGAAGATTAGTAAGTTATCAGGTATTTTGCATTCCAAAAATTCTTTTATTGTGGAAGAGTTAATTAGAAGTCCCGGTAATAAGAGTTCTACTCCATTCAAGTATTTTACTTCCCATTAAATTATTTACTTCTGGGAAATCTTGGGATGATGATCCTTTACCATAGACATTTTGGGCAGAGCTATAAGAATTTAATTAGGAATGAAGATTGTTTCTGACATTGAGGTAATGGGAAATTTTTCAATTCACCAAAAAGTTAGTTTGCATACAGTGCTTTTCTTAAATTCCCTTGTGACATAAAGTGAATAACATCTGTGTAAAATTTCCTATCTGTTTAAGATATTAACTAATTTTTTTTAAATCCTAAGCCTGATAGAACTAATCATCCACAGTGTTAAATGATTATGATTGTTATCAATGTGAGTGTTTTGTTGTCCTGAAGAATGATTTTGTTTGCAGAAGAGACTATTTGGGGATTTATTTTTAGCTTTAAAAACTGCTATTCAGGGGCTGGCCTGGTGGCGCAGTGGTTAAGTTCGCATGTTTGCTTCAGTGGCCTGGGGCTTTGCCAGTTTGGATCCCAGGTGCAGACCTACGCACCACTTGTCAAGCCATGCTGTGGCAGGCGTCCCACATATAAGGTAGAGGAAGATGGGCACGGATGTTAGCTCAGGGACAGTCTTCCTCAGCAAAAAGGGAAGGATTGGCAGCAGATGTTAGCTCAGGGCTGATCTTCCTCAAAAAAGAAAAAAAAAAACCTGCTATTCAATTTTTTAAGGCTATAATTTCAAGAAAATCTTTAGATTTTTCTGTTGTTCAGCTTACTCTATAAGTGTAGCAGATCTTAATTACTTCTTTGGGCCTTTGAGAAATGATTGGTTCCGTTTATAAAACTTGGCTAAATATCTTCAAATAATTGAAATTTATTAATAAATTTTTATATATTCTCTTTTAGGTACTTTAGATATCTGAATTAACAAAACCTTCTTGAGAAATTAAATTACAAGTACAAATAATTAACTTTATTAATAGGATGAACCATAAGTTATGTTAAATATTCTAATACTGGTTATAAATTTAAAATTTAAAAACACAGATATAAATTAATTAATTACACATTCTAAATAGAAGTCAAAGGCCACCTGATATCCACTGAGTCCTCAGTCTCTTTCTCTCACTCTTACTACTAGCACTCCTCCTCCCAGGGCTGGTCATTTGGGAGTACCCCCAATCCTTATTCCGTCTTCTCATGTTACCATCCTGAGAAATCTTTTCTTATTTCTTAATCTAAAGATCCTGTCTCATTCCTGTGACAAAGACTCAGTTCTTTGAGTTGGTCTAGGGTAACTACTTCATTTTCTGGGGTCCCCAGAATGTGGTTGAATTTTTCTTTAGTTTTTCATTTATGGCCAAGACCTAATGAGACTAGAGACTTTCCAGTTCCTTTTTTGCTGGTAGCAAATGAAGATAATGATAATGATTTTAAAAAGATACCATGGTGCTCATAATAGTGCTAAGTACACTTGAAAACTTTGCAACAGGATATGTGTTTTCTTTGGTTATAGGAAGGTAGGATGGAAAAAGTAATATTTCATTCATTCACTTATTTTACCAAAGGGCAAAGAAGGAGAGAAAAAAACAGTAGAAAATTACAGTGAGCCATGGGAAAGGAAGCAGTTAACTAATCCCTTGAAACCTGGGAAAAAATACAGGGTTGGCCTTATACACCAGATATGCTTCATTCTCATCATTTGTTGGGTGGGCCGATATCTTCTAGAATGTAGTTTCTAGATGTAAATATACTTCAACTTCCTGTCCTACCTCTGATTATTTGGTTGTGCTATCTGGGCGTGAGGTGGAAAATAATTCTGAAACATGTTCAATCTCAGCAGGGAGGAGTATCATATTGAGAAGCAGTGCCTGTCACTGCCATTGAAAGGAGGCTACATGCCTTGTCTGCTATTCTCTACAGGCTTTGGAAGACAATCTCGAAATGCTCCAGTACAGGGGCACTGTGAGGATGCATTGACAGCCTAGGTAGGTGTCAGAGGTTTCTGGGAATAGCAAACAAAGTCTAAGCTTGAAAGTGGTCATTGTCAATTGAGGTGGTCTGGCAAGAAGTAATGGGGATGCAGTTGTAAGGCCTAATGTTACCAGGAGGACTCGAGTTTGTGAGATAGTAGTGAGAGGAAGGTAGGGCAGGGTGCCAAGACAAAGGCTCAGGAAACAAGATAAAAGCCAAGTTATTGGGTCTGGGAGGTAAGGAGAGAGCTTGGTTTTGAAAGACATGGCAACAACCTAAGAATTGTGATGAAAGGTTAGATATGAGCAACAGTAAGTCTGATTTGATGCTGAACTCATGATGAGCTGCAGGCCTAGAGCTGCATAAAACCCCCTGTCATGCCTAGGACCAAAATGAGGCAGTAGATGGGAGATAGTGTCAGATATGTGGATTGGAATATTACAGGGACAGGAAGCCCAGCATTTCTTTTTTTTTCTTTTCCATTTACTATACAAAAGTTTATTTTGTTGTCTATCTTTTAAAAAATTAAAAATTTTTTTTATTGTGGTAACATTGGTTTATAACGTTATTAAATTTCAGGGTTACCTCATTATATTTCAGTTTCTTTGTAGATTACATCATGTTCATCACCCATGGACTAGTTACAATCCATCACCATATACATAATCGCTCCCTTTCACCCTCCTCCCTCTTCCCTTTCCCTCAGGTAACCACAACTCCAGTCTCTGTCTCTATGTGACTGTTTGTTGTTGTTTTTATCTTCTATTTGTGAGTGAGATTATATGGTATTTGACTTTCTCCCTTTGACTTATTTTCCTTAGCATAATACCCTCAAGGTCCATCCATGTTGTTACAAATGGCCAGATTTTATCCTTGTTTATGGCCGAGTAGTATTCCACGGTGTATAGATACCACATCTTCTTTATCCATTCATCCCTTGATGGGCGCCTCGGTTGCTTCCAAGTCTTGGCTATTGTGAATAATACTCCAGTGAACATAGGGGTACAGGTATGTTTACGCATTCGTGTTTTCATGTTCTTTGGATAAATATCCAGCAGTGGGATAGCTGGATCCAACGTACATGAAAATTAACTCAAAATGGATTAAAGACTGGAATGTAAGACCTGAGACCATGAAAATTCTAGCAGAAAACCTAGGCAATACACTCTTCAACATCAGTCTTAGAAGCATATTTTCAAGTACCATGTCTTACCAGGCAAGGGAAACAATAGAAAAAATAAACAAGTGGGACTACATCAAACTAAAAAGCTTCTGAACAGCAAAGGAAACCATCAACAAAACAAAAAGACAACCTGAGAATTGGGAGAAGATATTTGCAAACTGTGTATCAGATAAGGGATTAATATCCAAAATATATAAAGAACTCATAATCTCAACAACAAAAAAACTAACAAACGAGTTAAAAAATGAGCAAAATATCTGAACAGACATTTCTTCAAAGAAGATATACAGATGGCCAACAGACTCCTGAAAAGATGTTCAACATCGCTGACTATCAGGGAAATGCAAATCAAAACTAAAATGAGATATCACCTCACTCTGGTCAGAATGGCTGTAATTAACAAGATGAGAAAGAGCAAGTGTTAGAGAGGATGTGGAGAGAAGGGAACCCTCATACATTGCTGGGGGCAGTACAAACTAGTGCAGCCACTATGGCAAACAGTAGGGAGATTCCTCAAAAAAATTAAAAATAGAACTACCAGGATTTCTTTACACACTCGTCCATTTGCCTTCTCACTCACACAAACATCTCTTTTATTTGAGTTTGTACTCAAGGCTGTGGGAACAACCACCAAAAATTTAGAGCTATGGAAAACCTAAATTAGAAGTGGTATGTTCTTAGTCTATTTGTAACATTGTGGCACATAGTGGTTAGTTTATAATAGTATAGCATGGGTAACCATGGATTAGAAATCATTTCCGTGGGCTCACTTGGGATTGTAAATTCTAAATATATTTGTGTGGGTGGGAAATTCTGTCTTCATGTTCTAAGCCCATGATGTTCATACAATTTATTTGTAGATCAAGAATGCCTCTATCACTCACCAGATTGTTGTTTTGACAACATACATATAGAACAGATAAGCAGGTGTATTTTTTAAACGGAAGGAAGATCCAAATTGGATAATCTTAAATTCATTCAATAATTTGTTTTAGGAAGTAAAGAAAACCTCATTAATTCACCTCCACTAATTTGAATTTGTGATCGCCAACTTGGAGCAGGTTGAAGTGGTGTTGTTTTATCTATTTAAGAAAATTTGATAAGCCAATTAAACAACAAACAAGATTTATGAGGTATACTAAATCCATTTTAAAAAGGAAATTATTTTAAATCTTGTCCTGCAAATTGTTGTTTATAAATAAATACTACTGATTAAAAATGAGTTTTACTTTAATTATTAAAGGAGATTCAGCAAACATGTACTTCATCTTCACATGTACTTGAAGTTTACATTTGTTCTAAATTTTTTTATTATTTGTATTTCACAGATGCAAATTGATCTTCCTTAATTGGTTGTAATTAGTAAGAGTGCATGTGTGTATATGTGTGTGTATGTGTGTGTGTCAAAAGATATTTAGGAATCACAGAAAGCTTTGACTTTATTGTTACATTCCTCCCACCCACCCCCAGGTTTTTACCAAGCCTTGCAAGGTCAGCATTAGAAAAAAATCTGGCAGATGCTTCAATAGAAATAAGTACTGATAATAATCTGGAACCAGAACTGGAGGATTACAAATGTAAGTATTTGATTTATTTCTTTTTTGAATGAAATAATAATTATCAAACATATTGTTTCAGTTTCAGTAAAAAATGGTTGTGTTTTCCGTCTGTTTTGTTTTATGTATTGAGTTGAAAAAATGAATCTTTTATTTAAGAAAAAAGTTTGGAACTCACTTACAAGTTAAACTTTAGAATACTTCCTTTATTTCAGCACGTTACCAGATATAGGTCCTCCTCCCTAAGAGTCATAATTGACATGAAACTATTAAAGACTCTGAGAAGTCATAATTGACATGAAACTATTAAAGACTCTGAGAATTCCTGCTGTAAATAAACTTGTGTGATTTTGTTTTGCCAGTTTTCCAATTGTATTTCACCATAGAATCTAGAATTCTGTTTTCTTTGCACAAAATTTACATTTTTGAGAACCACCAATGTCTTTGGGACGTGTTTGGGAAATGATTATAGGTTGATATAGACTAAAATAATATTCAGAATACTATTTCATGCCTCTTATTCCTTCTATTTCCACCTGTATTGTCTTTCATGGTACTTTTCTTCTAGATAGCCATGAGGATAATTTTGAGTTTTGGGGAGGTTTATCTCTTCCTATAAAAGTTCCCTATTCTTCAATTTAGAGCACAATGAAACTTTGGTTCTCTATTTTTTGAGGCAATTTACCTGTTTTATCAAAACATCCAATGTGTGACCACTCTTTTAAAGGGGACTGTTGTGGCTTTCTTTGTAGCAGATGTTTTTAATCATTGGGGCTACATTGAGACAAGAATTTGGAATTAAGGCCAATAAGATGACCTGTTAAAAGTAAAATTACAAACTCAACATACTAATGGATCTGGGTACAGATATGCAGAGACAATTCAAAGAGACAGAATAACTCTGGGACTTTAGACTCATAATGTTACTTGATTGAATCTTTTAACACATCCAAAGAAAGACTACATCATTCAGATTATAGACTGTTTAATCTTGATAACACGCTGCTGTTAGCAGTTCCCATCTAAACCCTGTGGAGGGGATAAGGAAGTTAAAAGACTTTTGATTTGTCTGGTTCCGCTCATCTTTAATATCATCTCTCTTGTGGAGAATTCATTGAATTCACTTTCCTTCTTCAGAGTCCATACTTAGGAAATAACATTCTGATAAGGATTTGGCTTTCCATGTAGGTCTACCTCCAAATAATATGCTGATATGACAGTCAGTGTGTCATATAGTCCATGTGAAAGGTGCAGTTTTCGTCGCAATGTTAATATTTTGCAATTCTGGTTTTATATATCCGAATTTATATAGGGAGCAGAATATGTGTCCTTAATATTCTCCTGAGAGTTAGGTTTGCCCTCTGTTGTAATGACAAAATCAAGTTTTAAGCCTACTAGGCTGAGGACCTTGACAAATTTACCAAAATAATGCCATCCCATGAGATTTTTAAAAAGGTAGCTAACCAGCTTTCTCTTAGTATCACCATTCTCTGAGTGCGTTTCCCTTTTCTAGCTTGAAATTTTAACAGTAAACCTTGGTTGAGTGAATTAAATTTTCCCAAAGCCTTCAAACTACTGAACAGATATATTCTATAAACTAAACCATGATGGTATCAGATGCTATTTAAACCTGAAATTATGTGTGTCATCTCAACATGCAAGCATATAGTAAATGCACTGCCACAATCCTGGTCTTTCCCTTTACAGTTTTATATTGGATCTATTTCAGAGACCTGACGGTAGTAAAAAAATAGTAAATTCTCAGCATGGCAGCTTGTGGGTTTCCTTCCCTATAGAATTTGTGAATAAAAAGAAAATGGCAAGGATCTATTGAAAGAAGAGATCTGCTGTGCTTTGGCAAATGTGTAGCACTCAGCAGTGATTAAACAGGGTGACAGCTTAATTATTTTTAGCTCAAAATTGTTTATGGTACACCACAGACGCAAATATTGCTTTCCCTCCTTGTCTTTCAAAATGCGTTAGCACAAAAATAGCAATTTTCTTATTTGAAGTAGGGGGGAAAAAAGATGGGTCAATTGTTTAAGGCTTTGTAATTGTCTGTTTGCTTGCTAGGATATTTCCACAGGATGGAATATTATTTGGAGTCAAAGGGTGGAACATACCCCATATAGAAAGAACATCAGACTACACTAAGTTCTATTTTCAGTTCTACCCATACTAGCTGGGTGATTTTAAGCAAGTTAATTTAGGTTCTTCTTAGCATCCTCATATTCTTTTCTCATTGTTAAGAAAGTTACATGAAGTTACATGAGAAAACAATGAGCTGAAGCTCCTAGTTTGGGATCTGGCACGTAGAACGTCCTTAATAAATGAGTGCTTCCATTATTGTGATCATCAGTACTACTGCAACAACTCCTACTATTCATGTTGTTATTACTGACCTTGAAATATGTCAGGCAGTGAGCGTGTGTATCTGGTGGACTATGGGGAATGCACATGAGATATGTTTCATGACTTCGAGAAGTTTATTATTTAGTTTCCTGGCTTCGAGGAGCTTATATTCTCTTCTACGCCGACTATAGGAGACAATACAATAATAATCACAGAGTAATTGTGTAGCACCCTGAGTGCTTATTTGAAAATACACATCTCCTGGACCATCCCCGAAAATAGTAATTGGAGAGGTCTGGGGTGCGTTGATGCATCTGTATTTTTGACTAGATCACTAAGGAATTCTCACATGGGGTTTTTCAATGGGTGGATCCAAAAAAGTGATATTCAGGGTACTTGAGAGCTTTTGAATGTATATTTGGCTTATATGTGTATTATAGTCTCTGATGAAACACGCTGATGAAGGTGACTTGACTGAGTTCTAGGAATTTTTTTCCCCTCTAAATTTTATCTATATGCTCTTTGCTACATACATTGTTTTAAATAAAGTTTATTACATTTTGAAAGATTTTAAGCTTTTTTGTAGAGCTTTAAGTTTTTAATGTAGAACTATGGTGTTTTATTACCACCTTTAAGCTTGTTTCTTTGAGATGTTAAATTAAAATTCCTTGAAAAGCCCACAGGATATTAAAGATACTGTATTGCATTCTGTGTGGGCTGGACTTGGCTTCTCTGAGGGCTGTGCCACGAGTAATTCTCTGTCCTGTGTGAAATATTTAGGTGAAGTAGCATCTGGATTTCTGAGGATTGGAGCTGTTAGTGCACCAATCTATAATGCCCATGAGAAAATGAAAGTGCCTGATGTTCTATTCTATGACAATATTCAGGTAAGATCATTGCTTTGCCTTCGTGGATAAGTCACCACTTACATTGTGGTAGTTAATTCTGATTCAGGTGAAACTGATTATTTTTGTAATTTGCTAATAAGTTCAATTCAGATGATGCAAAATGAAGTATTGAAACATCTTTCATTAGGCATTATAAAATTGGAAGAGCTGCTGCTATACATGCATATACACTATACTTCAGGTAAATAAAATGAATATGTTATTAAATTAAAAACAAAGTTGAACTAATACTCATCCTCTCTTTTGCTTTTCTCTTGGTTAAATCATTTTAGTAGTTCAAAGAAAGATGTGTCCTATGCATTCTTTCCTTCATATTCCTTTCCTTTTCCTGAAAATTCCTAGTATTTCCCTGTTCTTTGCTTTTCCTTTTTTTTTTTTAAAGGGAGGAATGTAGTTAGTTAACTTATAGTTTCACTAAGACACAGAAATCAGTGTGTACTCAGAAAGCTTTATTGTAGATGTTCACTTTAATAAGAATTTTTTCCAGAGAAGATTACCCATAATATAAAAGGGTTTTTTCTTTTCTAAATTTTCCGTCAAGTGGTTATATATTTTATAATAAAAAACATACTTAAATTTTTCTGTAATGTTTGGTCACTAATCTGCATGTAAACAATAACCTTACATTTACAAATCATGTTAGAAGTACTTCTACTTACTATTTTCATTATATTAAGGAGTTAGAGAAATTAAAGTAAAATTTCTTTTTTATGTGCCATATCCTAATCCTATTTGTTGTTCAATGAATACCATAATTTATATCCCTACATTATATTAACAACATAGAAGGTATCTAGGCAAATTCTTCTTTCTCAATAACTCTTGATTAAATATTTTGAAATTTGTCAAAACTTTAATTCTTATCTGTGGCACAGCAAAAGACATAACTCGGACTTGCTTTTTATTCATTCTATAGGCCAAACTAATGTAGGTTTTATTTTTCTTCCAGAGCATTAATGCTCTTGTAGAAGCAGTGGACAAATGAACAGAAAATAAAGTTACTTATAAGACATGGAAGAGGAAAAAATTCTTGCCAGTCAACCAGACACAAACATGATTGTAAGGAAAATACACTATTTCCAAGCATTGATGGTATAATACTCTGTCTAGGTAGTGGAAAGGAATAAAGAAAAAGGAATCAGGAAACCGTTGTAAGTGACAATTTGAAAAACTCCATGGTAGCAAAGGTTGAAGAGACTTTCCGGCATATAAGAATGTAGGAAATTCAGTAGCAGGGACGGCCACTCTGCCCTTGAACACAGTGTCTGTTGCCATGGTGTTTGTGACATAGACATTGAGGACCGCAGGGCTGCTGTGAACTTTACACAGTGGCCCTGAGGGACATTCTGTAGCCTGTCTCTAAATGTACCTTCTCTTCATAAAGCATTATGAATTAACCATTAATGAAAAATTTTGTTTCTGCCAATTCTAGGAACGATGGCTTGATTAGATTTGCTTTTGTTGCATATTATTACTATTTCCTGTTATGCGGCATTTCATCTTTGAAGCAGCAGTCTTCAGTGCCTATTGCATCTGTAGGTGCTTCTATACCATCTTGTTCTATGCCCTTTGGTCCCCTTAACACATTGTGTTGAAACTGATTTTTAAAATCGGCTTTTCCACACCACCAGGGCAAAGCCTTGTGTTTTCTTTCTTTTGTGTCTCCAGCAAGTACCACAGTGCCTGGCACATAGTGACTGTATGCATTCACTGTGGTAAATATGTGTTGAGTGGATTAATGAAAGAAGGAATAAGATTTTAAATATTCATAATCAGGAGTATTATTTCATTAAATCTGTCATTACAGAATACTGCACTTGCACCTGTGAGAAGGAGAAATTGGAGGACAGAGAGATTAGTGGCTTTTTAAGCCTCACAAGCTTTAGATCTAAAAAAATTTTTAAAAATCTACCATGTGTCAAGCCTTGTCCTAAGGTATTAGGATACAGAGATTAAAATACACATACACGCACACTCACATGCACAGCTCCCGTGCTCAATTTGCTCGTAATCTAATGGGGGAGACTGACAAGTAAGTACACATGGTTACACAGTGTGATGGAAGCACCCAGAGGTTACTGTGGTAGCGTTGATGAGGTGATTGTTCTAGATTGGATGATCATGAAAAATGAGTTAACCAGGCAGAGTTGAGAGAGTCTCTCAGGCAGAGACCAGCATTTGCAGAGAGCTGGCTATGTAATGGAGTAGCTCATTTAGGGAGCTACATGTAATTAATTGTCACTGGCTCAGAGCTAAGGTTGCAAGTGGAAGAGTGACAAGAGATGAGGCTGATGAGTTAGGCAAGGGTCAGATCATCTGGTACTTGCTAACTAAGGAATTTGAATGCTATCCAGAAGTGAGGAAGCCATTGAAACATTTCCACTTTTGCTAACTTTACACTCACTCTTTAATGTTGTCTATGAGTTGGAACCAAGGCAAAGAGAGACTAGTTAGGAGGCTGTTGTAATAGTTCAAGTGAAAAGTCTGGAGGATCTGAATGAAGGTGGTGACAGTGGGGAGAGAGTGGCGAGGACACATTGTAGGACTATTTAGGAGGTAGAGTCAATGGAACTTTGTATTAGATGAAAGACAGAGATTCTTTGTCAGGGAACACATAGTCTGCTGGAAAAATCATCAGGAGAGTAAAGAGAAAAATTATTGCAAATTGTGCCCATGACTGGAACACAACATAGGAGAAAGAGAGGGGTAGAGATGAGGCTGAGACTAAATCAAGAAAGTAAGGATTGACCTTTGTTCCTAAGGTATTAGGAATCATTTAGAGAATTTTGAAGAAAGAAGTGACATGACTTTGAACAAAAAAGTGATTATCCGTACTGTAGAGAATACAGTGGCTCCAGGAGAGACTGAAGATAGAGAAACCAAACTGGCTGATAAAAATCTAAGCCAGAGATGATAAAAACCTGAATGAAAGCCGTGAGGATAGAAAGGAAAGGACAGATGCAGTTGACTTTTGGGTGGCTTAATAGCTTAGACTGGGTGTTTAATTGACTGTTGATAAGGGAGGAGTGAGATGAGCAGGAGGGTGATGACAGGGATTTGGTTAGGTGGTAGGAAGTAATGCTATTAAGCAGGATAAAAGATACAAGATAAAGAACGAAGTTGAGGAGAAAGTAATAAGCCAAGTTTTGGATCTGTTGAGTTTGAGGAGACTGGGAAATGACCAAGTAGTCTGATAGTCACTTGGAGATACAGAGCTAGAGTTGGGGAGAAAAGTCTAACTGTTGAAGATCGGTATACAGTTATTAGTTGAAGCCATGGAATGGATGAGAGGAGTTGGGGAGAGCAGGATCAGAAGTAGCTCTTTGAGCACTGACGTGCAGGTCCCTAACTCTGCACACAGCCCTCTCAACCCTCAGGTGGGTGCCCGTTACAAATAGACACAACCTGCTCTGCCCTATACTGTGACTCCTCAGGAAGTCATGTAAAAAGGTAGTGAGAGAGAAAAAATGAAGGAACACGAGGAAAATCAATTTAAGAAATTGCTACAAGAAGATCCAACCGAGAAGACAAGGGAGAGAAATTGTTAGAGAGGTAGAAAGGAATCAGGAGAGACAGAGAACTGGGAGAGGAGACTTTTAAGAAATTGTCTGTGGTACTAAGCGGACCAAGACGTTAAGACAATTATGTGGGCATTGACCTTAGCCTTAGCTAATGTTTGTTGATTTGGGTAATCTAGTTAGATGTAATGAGGGCGTGGAATAGGAGAACACGAGAAAAAGTAAAGAAGACTGCAAATATAGTTTGGATTATTTTTCACTGTTTACATTGCTTTTTCACCTGGCTATACAGGTGCTCATTCCAACTTTTCTATCTGTTCTTCGTGAAGATTAGCCCATTTATTTCTGGAAGAACTTAATGTTGTCTGGAAGTTGGCATTGACTTTTCATCTTAGGTAGAAGGAAGAGGTCTCTAGAACACATTATCACTAGAACTCAGATTGAAAGAGTGTTATAGGAACTCCCTTTTAACTACAATAACCATACACCTCTGTTTGCTTAAGAGTCCCTGTTTACATTTCTTGTCCCACCATAATTATTAAAATGTTTCTTTTTATTCTTAAAAGTGTTCCAGAATGGACAATAAATTGATAGGCTCACTCTTCTTCAAGCCTTACTAAAACTCTAGCTCCATGGATTATCTGAAAGCATTAAAAAAAATGCAACCGCCAAGATAAACATTAGGCAATACTCATCTGTTCTTGAAGGAGGGAAAAAACTTCCTCATTTTTTCTAAGAAAGAAACTCGGAAAGAAAGTATTCCTTAATTTGACAAGTAAAAGGAAAATATTCTAGATGTAAAAAAAAAAAAATTCCATAAACCAAGTTAAAAAAAAGAAAAGCAAGTGACAAACTAGAAAAATATCTGCAACATGTGTTAGATGCAGAAGCATAATTTGCCTTTTTTTTAACAAATAGGAAACTTCCATAACTTCAGTACTTATGGGGCCATTATTGTTGTAATACGGAAAACCAAGAGAAAGTAATAGGGGTATTAATCGTTCCGGAGTATAATTCTCCTCTCAACCCCCGATGAGCCTTTGTGACCTACTTACTGTTGTCCTATTTTTCAAGATTCAAAAGAGCAATGTAATTTCCTCTGTAGCTATTGTGAACAACTTTAATCTTGTTCTTTTATTATATTGTGTCACGATTAGAATAAAAAAATATGGAAAGTAAATAATATATCTTTAATTCTAAAGCTGTGCATCCTTTGAAGATAATGGTTAAGAACAAGTTAGTATAAAATGTTCCAGGGGGGGGCTGGCCCTGTGTCCAACTGGTTAAGTTCACGCGCTCTGCTGCTGGCGGCCCAGTGTTTCGTTGGTTCAAATCCTGGGCGCGGACATGGCACTGCTCATCAAACCACGCTGAGGCAGCATCCCACATGCCACAACTAGAAGGACCCACAACAAAGAATATGCAACTATGCACCGGGGGGCTTTGGGGAGAAAAAGGAAAAAATAAAATCTTTAAAAAAAATAAAATCTTTAAAATGTTCCATGGAACTCCCCAGTTATTTTTAGAAAGCCTTTGTATATTTACACTAGCACATGTTAATTTAAATATTATATGAAATTACGAGCCAACTCTACATAGCGCAATAGCTGAAAAATATTTCAGTTGAATTATAAAAGCTCTTTGAAATATTGATTGGTGGCTTAGCCTTGTTTCAGGTTTCACTGTCAGTGACCTAAATGATTATATAACTTATAACCACAGCACTGATTTTTGTTTTGTTTTTTTAAAATCAGTCTGTTCGAGTATTGTCTATTAGAATAGATGTTTTACTTTCCATGAAGATATCTTTTTAGCTGACTTTCTTATTTCACTTTGATTACACAAAACACAATTAACCACCAGTTCTTTTTTCTCTAGCACATGATAGTAATGGAAGATATGCTCAAAGACTTTCTTCTCGGAGAACACCTGTTATTGGTTGGTAACCAGGTGAGTTATGGCTGGAACTCAGGTACCACTGAATACATGATAGTAACAGTTTGAAAGCAGTAAGTTTCTTCTCCTTGTTGGAATAAGTTTTTAGAAGTGATTCTTTTTCCCAACTAAATGACTAATTTAATTAAATGATGAGTGTCTTCAACTTTCTAAACTTTAGAATTTGAGGGCTTAAATCACCCCCGATTCAATCACCTTTCAAGTCCTGTCCGTTCTACTTATAAGTATCTATTCTTCTTTCCCATGTGTGTCACCCCAGCTGAGCTCACCATCACCTATCACCTGGTTTACAGCAATAGTGTCCTAATATAGCTCCACCCAACCTTACTCCCACTGTGATCTACTCTCTGCCCTGCAGCCAGATTGATACTTGTAAAACTAAAATCTGACGAAGTCTTTTTACTTAGATTGGCTGCCCATTGCCCTTCGGTATAGTCTTCAGTGTGTCTTACAGAGTCCTGCAGGATCTGGCCTCTGCCCACCTTTCTAATCCTAAGCCTTGGCTGCCTCCTTTCTCTTTCTGTGTTTGCTTTGAGCACTCTAAATTTCCTTCAGTTTCTTAGCTCCGCTCTGGTCCTTGGTGCATGCTTGTCCTTCTGCATGGAGCACTCCCAGTCCCTTTCCCATACCCCTTTCCCTTAAGTCTTAGGAGGTCTTTCCTTGTTCCTAGCTGAGTTAGGTTTCCCCTGCTTCTATGCTCGTTTATCTCCCTGTCATCACACTAGTCAAGTTACTATATTGACATGTAGAATGACTGTCTTCTGAGCTTGTCTGTATGTTCCTCAGGGGCAGGGACCATGGTTCTCTTGCTCACCTCTCTATCCGCAGTTCCTAGCATAGTGCCTACTACATAGTAGATATTCAATGTGTGTTTATTGAAGGAATGGATGGATATTTTATATTTAGAGGGTTCTGATAATTTTCCTCAGTTGAATTATCAGAGTCACAGTGAACAGCAAGCACTTTTGGTTTAAAAAATTGATCTTAAATTAGGGCTAATAAACTTTCAGAAGGGATTCGGTCTTTATTTTTACTTTTTTAAAACTTATATAAACAGTATATATTCTTTATCCCTCAAACTTACAATTTTGAAGTGTTCATTTTTTGAAATAAAAATGGGCCAGTTGAATGGTTTGCTGGTTGAGTGCACAGGCTTGGAAATTAGCTGGCTAGAGGTCCAATAGCAGCTCTTTCTCAGATGGCTGTGACCTTGGGAAAATTACCTATCTTATTAAGGCTCAGTCCCAATATCTAGCCCGAGAATAAAAGTAGTATGTACTCTGTTGGGCTAATGTAAAGAACATTAAGATAATGCATGGAAAGTACTTTACACAGCGCCTGGCTCATAGTAGGTGCTCAGTTAACATTATATCTGTGTATCACTGTTTTGTTAAAAAGGACTTTAATATTCTCTTGTTTCATTTTATCTAAATAAGAATTAAAAGGAGAGCAATAAATTACTCATGGTCTTTTTTTCACTATTTGAAAAGTTCTACCTACCTTTTTTTTAAATTTTATTGGGATCATAATAGTTTATAACATTGTGAAATTTCAGTTGTATGTTGTTATTTGTCAGTCACCATATAAATGTGACCCATTACCCTTTATGCCTACCCTCCACCCTCCTTCCCCTCTAGTAACCACTAATCTGTTCTCTTTGTCCATGTGTTAGTTTATCCTCCACATATGGGTGAAATCATACGGTGTTTGTCTTTCTCTGTCTGGCTTATTTCACTTAACATAATACCCATTCATGTTGTTGCCAGTGGGATGATTTTGTCTTTTGTATGGCTAAGTAGTATTCCATTGTATATATATATATCACATCTTCTTCATGCAGTCAGTCAGTGGGCACTTGGGTTGCTTCCACTTCTTGGCAGTTGTGGATAATACTGCAGTGAACATAGGGGTGCATAAATCTCTTTGAATTGTTGATTTCAAGTTCTTTGGATAAATATCCATTAGTGGGATAGCTGGGTCATATGATAGTTCTAGTCTTAAATTTTTGAGAAATCTCCATACTGTTTTCCATAGTGGCTGCACCAATTTGTATTCCCAACAGCAGTATATGAGGGTTCCCTTTTCTCCATATACTCTCCAACATTTGTTATTTTTTGTCTTGGTGATTATAGCCATTCTGACAGGCGTAAGGTGATATCTTAGTGTAGTTTTGATTTGCATTTCCCTGATGATTGGTGATGTTGAACATCTTTTCATGTGCCTATTGGCCATCTGTACATCTTATTTGGAAAAATGTCTGTTCATATCCTCTGCCCATTTTTTGATCAGCTTGTTTGTTTTTTTGTTGTTGAGTTGTATGAGTTCTTTATATATTTTGGAGTTTAACCCCTTGTCGGATATATGATTTGCAAATATTTTCTCCCAGTTGGTGGTTGTCTTTTTGTTTTGATCCTGGTTTCCCTTGCCTTACAGAAGCTGTTTAGTCTGTTCAAGTCCCACTTGTTTATTTTTTCTTTTGTTTCCTTTGCCTGAGTAGACATGGTATTAAAAAAGATCCTTCTAAGACTGATGTCAAAGAGTGTACTGCCTATATTTTCTTCTAAGCGTTTTATGGTTTCAGGTCTTACCTTCAAGTCTTTGATCCATTTTAAGTTAATTTTTGTGAATGGCAAAAGATAATGATCTATTTTCATTCTTTGCATGTGGCTGTCCAGTTTTCCCAGCACCGTTTATTGAAAAGACTGTCTTTTCTCCATTGTATGTTCTTAGCTCCTTTGTCGAAGATTAGCTTTCCATAGATGTGTGACTTTCAATTCTGTGCTATTGATCTGCATGTCTGTTTTTGTATCAGTACCGTGCTGTTTTGATTATTATAGCTTTGTACTATATTTTGAAATCAGGGATTGTGATGCTTCCAGCTTTGTTCTTTTTTCTTAGGATTGCTTTAGCTATTCGGGGTCTTTTGTTGCCCCATATGAATTTTAGGATTCTTTGTTCTGTTTCTGTGAAGAATGTCATTACGATCCTGCTTGGGATTGCACTGAATCTGTAGATTGCTTTATGTAGTATGGACATTATAACTATGTTTATTCTTTCAATCCATGTGCGTGGAATATCCTTCCATTTCTTTATGTCCTTATTGATTTCTTTCCATACTGTCTTATAGTTTTCCTTGTACAGGTCTTTTACCTCCTTGGTTAACTTTATTCCTAGATATTTTATTCTTTTTGTTGAGATTGTAAATGGGATTGTATTCTTGAGTTCTTTTTCCTGTTAGTTTGTTATTAGAATATAGAAATACAACTGATATTTGTTAAGTTAATTTTGTACTCTGCAACTTTCCTGTAGTTGTTGATTATTTTTAGTAGATTTCCAATGGATTCTTTAGGATTATCTCTATGTAAAATCATGCCATCTGCAAATAGTGAGAGTTTCACTCCTTCATTGACTATTTGGATTCCTTTTATTTCTTTTTCTGTCTAATTACTCTGGACAAAACCTCCAGTACTATGTTGAATAAAAATGACAAGAGTGGGCACCCTTCTCTTGTTCCTATTCTCAGAGGCTGGCTTTTAGTTTTTCCCCATTGAATATGATGTTGGCTGTGGGTTTGTCATATATAGCCTTCATTATGTTGAGGTACTTTACTTATATACCCATTTTATTGAAAGTTTTTATCATAAATGGATGTTAGATCTTGTCAAATGCTTTCTTTGCATCTATTGAGATGATCATATGTTAATGTGTTTCACATAGATTTCGTTAATATGGTGTTTCACATCGATTGATTTGTGAATGTCGAACCATCCCTGCATCCCTTGTATAAATCCCACTTGTTCATGGAGTATGATCCTTTTAATGTATTACTGTATTTAGTTTGCCAATATTTTGTTGAGGATTTTTGCATCTATGTTCATCAGTGATAGCAGCCTGTAATTTTCCTTCATGTTGTCCTTGTCTGACTTTGGGATCAGAGTGATGTTGGGCTCATAAAATGTGTTAGGAAGTGTTCTGTTTTTTTTCAACTTTTTGGAATAGTTTGAGAAGGATTAGGTATTAAATCTTCTTTGAATGTCTGGTAGAATTCTCCAGAGAAGCCGTCTAGTCCTGGACTTTTATTTTTTAGTAGGTTTTTGATTACTGTTTCAATCTCTTTACTTGTGATTTGTCTATACAGAGTCTCTGTTTCTTCTTGATTCTGCTTTGGGAGGTTGTATGAGTCTAAGAATTTATCCATTTCTTCTAGATTGTCCAATTTGTGGCAAATTGTTTTTCATGGTATTCTCTTATAATCCTTTGTATTTCTGTGCTACCCATTGTAATTTTGCCTCTTTCATTTCTAATTTTATTTATTTGAGCCTTCTTTCTTTTTTTCTTAGTGAATCTGGCTCAGGGCTTGTCAATTTTGTTATCTGCTCAAAGAACCAGCTCTTAGTTTCATTGATCCTTTCTACTGTTTTTTTTTTTTGGTTTTGATTTCATTTATTTCTACTCTAGTTTTTATTATTTCCCTCCTTCTGCTGACTTTGGGCTTTGTTTGTTCTTTTTCTAATTCTGTTAGGTGTAGTTTAAGACTGCTTATTTGAGATTTTTCTTGTTTGTTAAAGTGGGCCTGTGTTGTTATGAATTTCCCTCTTAGAACTACTTTTGCTGCATCCCATATGAGTTGGTCTGGTGTATTTTCATTTTCATTTGTCTCCAGGTATTTTCTCATTTCTCCTTCAGTTTCTTCAATGATCCATTGGTTATTCAGTAGCACATTGTTTAATCTCCACGAGTTTGTAAGTTTCCCAGCTCTTTTCTTGTATTTCATTTCTAGTTTCATAGTACCATGGTTGGAAAAGATGCTTGATATGATTTCAATCTTCCTAAATTTATTGAGGCTTGTCTTGTTTCCCACCATATGGTCTGTCCTTAAGAATTTTCCATGTTCACTTGAGAAGAAGGTGTATTCTGCTGTTTTTGGATGGAGTGCTCTCTATATATCTGTTAAGTCCATCTGGTCTAGTTTTTCATTTAATTCCACTTTTTTCTTGTTGACTTTCTGTCTGGATGATCCATCCATTGATGTAAGTGGGGTGTTAAGGTCCTCTACTATTATTGTGGTGGTGTTAATATCTCCTTTTAAGTTTGTTGGTAGTTACTTTATGTACGTTGGTGCTCCTGTGTTTGGTGCATATATATTTATAAGTGTTATGTCTTCTTGGTGAAGTGTCCCCTTTATCATTATATACTGCCCATCTTTGTCCCATACTGCCATTTTTATCTTCAGGTCAACTTTGTCCGATATATGTATGGCAGCACGTGCTTTCTTTTGTTTGCCGTTAGCTTGGAGTATTGTCTTCCACCCCTTCACTCTGAGCCTGTGTTTGTCTTTAGAACTGAGATGTGTTTCCTGGGGGCAGCATATTGTTGAGTCTTGTTTATTAATCCATCCAGCCACTCTGTGTCTCTTGATTGGTGAATTAAATACATTTGCTTTTAGAGTGATTGCTCGTATATGAGTACTTAATGCTCCCATTTTATCATTCATTTTCCAGTTGTTCTGTATTTCCCTTGTTTCTCATCCATGTATTTTGGACTACCAATTCAGTTTGGTAGTTCTCTATGAAGGTTTTCTCCATTGTCTCCTTATTTATCATTTGTCTCTCTGTTCTGATTATTTGTTTAGTGGTTGCCAGGGGGTTTGTATAAAAATCTCATAGATGACATAGGCCATTTTCTGATAGCCTTTTATTTCCTTAGTCTAAGCCAATACCATCCCTTTCTCTTCCCCTTCTAAGTTATTGTTGTCACAACTTATTTCATCTTGTGTTGTGAGTTTGTGATTAAAATGATGAGATTATAGTTATTTTTTATGTTTTCCTTCCCTTTATCTTTAATGTTATAATTGTTTACTAACCTGTTCTGATAGAGAGCTGCAATTTTCTGACTTTGTCTGCCTGTTTATCTCTTTGCTCAAGGCTCTGTAAACCCTTTCTTTTTCTTTTTCAGATATGAGGGCCTTCTTGATCATTTCTTTTGGGGAGGAGTGGTGGGTGTGGAGGCAATGAACTCCCTTAGCTTTTGTTTATCTGGGCAAGTTTTTGTTTCTCCATTGTATCTGAGGGATATTTTCACTGGATAGAGTATTTTTGGCTGAAAGTTTTTGTCTTTCAGAATTTTGAATACATTGTTCCACTCTCTCCTAGCCTGTAAGGTTTCTGCTGAGAGATCCACTGAATACCTGATAGGGGTTCCTTTGTAAGTTGTTTTCTTCTGTCTTGCAGCCCTTAATATTATTTCTTTGTCATTGACTTTTGCAAGTTTTACTAACATATGCCATGGAGAAGGTCTTTTTATATTGATATAATTAGGAGTTCTATTAGCTTCTTTTACTTGTATTTCCAACTCCTTCCCCAGGTTTGGGAAGTTCTCAGCTATTATTTCTTTCAACGAGCTTTCTACTCCATTCTCTCCCTCTTCTCCCTCTTGAATACCTATAATACTTATGTTGCATTTCCTAATTGAGTCGGATATTTCTTGGAGAATTTCTTCATTTCCTTTTAGTCTTAGTTCTCTCTCTTCCATTTGAAGCATTTCTATATTTCTGTCCTCCATATTGCTAATTCCGTTCTCCATAATATCAGCTCTGTTATTCAGGGAGTCTAGATTTTTCTTTATCTCATCCATTGTGCTTTTCATCTCCAAGTTTTCTGATTGGTTCTTCTTTATAGTTTCAATCTCTTCTGTGAAGAATTCCCTCTGTTTATTAGTTTTCTTCCTGATTTCATTGAACTGTCTATCTGAATTTTCTTGTAACTCATTTAGTTTTTTTGTGATAGCTATTTTGAATTCTCTGTCATTTAAGTTGTAAATTTCTGTGCTTTCAGGATTGATTTCTGGGTGCTTCTCATTCTCCTTCTGGCCTGGAGTATTAATATGTTTCTTCATACTGTTTGATGGCATGGATTGGTGTCTTCGCATAGTGGTAGTATCTGATTGCAGATTCCACCTGCTGCCACTGGGGTGGGGTCAGGTTCTGTGTATTCAGAGCCTGCTGTGATTCCTTGTGCCTGTGCCTGTCCTTTGGAATCTTTGCTGACAGGGCCCATCTGCAATTGCTGGCTCACTCGCTTACAGCTGCTCCTTTTATAATGTTTGTGCATGTGCTGTGGCCAACAGGCTGAGCTGGAGCACTGAGTGGAGTGGGAGGTGCACTTTCTTTCGTGTGCACAATCCCAGGGGTGTTCTTGCTCTGCCCTCGCTATCTGCTCTCCTGGGTTGCTGTCTTGATGAAAACACCCTCACAATAGTATAGCCTCCTCTGTGTAGAACTTTCCCACGAGTTTTGAGGGAACTTGGACAGTGAAGGCATTGCCACAGATAGCTCTCCCTCACCCCCTCTTTTCTCAGAGCTGTGCATGGTCCGGTAACCTGGGTTGCTGTTGGGGAGGGAGAGGAGATCCCCTTACCTCCTTCCACTTCCTCCTAGCGGTCCAGCACCTCCACCTTCAGACATATTGCTGCGTGGGTCTCTCAGACTTCTTTTGTGTTGTGTGAATGTCCTCTGTTGGTTTATGAATGTTCTTTTCATTGTATCCTAGGGGGGAGAGTCTAAGTGAAGAGCTCACTCTACCATGATGCTGATGTCACTCACCTCTACCTACCTTTATATACTGAAAACTTATTTTTCCTGAGTCTATATACCAGAGTTGGAGGATGATCATTAATAGTCTAGTATTCAGCCCTTCATATTGAAACCCAGGAAGTCCAGTTCTCATCTCACTTGAAAAATGATGACTATATAGCCAAGAGTACTTCACAAACTTTATAAGTAGTTAAACCCTGATTCAGTCAGTATGTTTTTTTCAGGACTTCTGCCATCACCACAATGGCCTTAGACACAGAGTCTGCTGGCATCTCAGGAGCAGCAGATTACATGGCAAAGCTGGGGCTTGAGGAATAATTTTGCTGAAAAGCAGGCTTTCAAAAGGAAGGCCCCTAGAGGTCAAGCTTTGATGTTTAAGCATCTTTGAAATATCCCAGATGGTATTGATGCCTTAGGGGTTTAGTGGGTGGGACACAGTAGGAGTTTCTTGGCAAAGGCAGTGCTTACCATTGAGCAGATAATAGAGTCAGGGTTTCAGAAGAGTTGTCTAGGTTGAAATGTTCAAATTAGGGTCTAGCCAGTAACCAGAGAGACAGAGAGCATATTCTAACTTCTGGGGGGTTGAGGAAAGCTATGCTGGGTGAGGGGTGAGGTGTAACAGAGGTTTGCTTATGCTTTATGATAAATGAAAAAGAGGCTATGAAAGCGCTTTGAAATTGCTCTAGAGTGCTATGCAAACGTTGGTGTGAAATCTGGTATGTTATCTCTAGTCTATGTCCAGTCCCAAAGAAGGGAACAATACAGTAGGGCAAAGAGCTAGGCAGTGGGGTGGAGCGAAGAGCAGCTACTGCTCTACAGGTATGTGGCTGGACCCCAGCATCTGGTGAGGATGAGAGATGTTGCTGATTTTCAGGCTTGCCTAGAGTTGCTCAGGAGCCACGGGTAGAGCCTGTGGGTTAAAGATCCTCAGGAGGAGCAAGGTGTGGGGTATCACAAACATGTCTCTGTTGGTGCTGTCACAAACTCCCCCTATCTTCAGCAGATCACAGTGTCTTGCCTTCTTTTACCCCTATCCTGTCACCCTCTGCTGTCGAGAAAGAGAAAAATTGACAAAAGGAGATTGTGTTCAGTATAAATTTGCTACATTTAGCTGGCTTTTTTCACATCAGAAGGATTTTCTGTTCCTTCATTATAAACCTGTAAGTCCGTTAGTGTCATATAATACCAATATTGAATGAACTTTTAAATTTTGTAAGTAAATTCTGCTACCTATGTCCATTAACTTATCTAGTGAAAAGGTCTAACTCTCTCAGGCTGTCATTTGATGTCCTCAGGTGTGTAATCCCATTCTACTTGCAGCCTCGTGTCTCACTCCTCCCTTCAAACTCTTGTCCTCCAGTAAGTTAAATAGTCTCTGTTCTTATCACTGTTATACTCCAGCTTTTGTTCTTTCCAGCATGCTTTCTTCTTTCCCTGTCTTTGCCTATTGAAATCCTTCCAACCCCAGAGTGGCATTGTGGTACATGGAAAAGCAGAAAGCTGGAAATCCAGAGACCTACCTTCTTGTCCAGATTTTTCAACTCTGTGTGATATTGAGGAGATTGCTATTCCTCCTCAAAGGGCTTTTTCTTTTTTTGTCTCTTTTCCTTTTTTTATTTTTCCTTATCTACAAAATGATAGGATTGGAATTGGTGTTTTCTAAGGTCCCTCTGGCAGTAATATTCTATAATATGCTTCTTTAATAAAGTCTTCCTAAACACTTCAGCCTGAAGGTTTGACCCCATTCTCTGAACTGTTATAGCAGGTCATTTATAGATTTCTTTTGGCTTCTGTGTGTTTACCTGCCATCTGTCTACTAAAGAGGGAGAGAGCCCCTTGAGGAAAAGAGCCCCTTGAGAAGAGCCTTAGTTATTTTTGCATCCTCCCTGTTGCCTTGCGTACAGCAGTCATTCAACAAATGTTGCTGAATGAATTAGTGGATTTTAGAAGACTACCTAGAATAAATTCCAACTGAGTAGTCAAAATGATTTAGAAGTAATATGAACTTAAAATTTAGGCTTAGTTGGATTACTTTCAGGAGATTCTAAGACAAATTGACTGGATTTCTTATTCTGTAAAATTGCGACTGTTTAGTGAAGGAAAAAAGTAAATTAGAATCTCGGGAGTGCCCACTTAAAAGAGTAAATAGTTAAGTGGCCCATTCAACTGGATATGGTTATATACTGATAGGATCAGACACTGGCAGCGTTATCACTAGGACAGAATAATGACATACTAGTTACTTAAAAATTTATAATAATTAAGTGCTAATTAGTATTTAGCTAATTAAATGAGGTATAATTCTGTGCATGCTTACATTTACGAGGTCAGGGAGTAGAAACTGGACCACGGTGGCTGGTTGAAATCTAAATAGAACTTTTTGAGTACTTTAGGCTAACTTCAGTTCCTTTCAAAAGCTAACATCTGTGTTAAGATCTGAGTGAGAGTCTGTGGTTAGACTCTTTTTTTTTCCCCTCGCTTTATTGAGGTATAACTGACAAATAAAATTGTAGTATATTTCATAGGTACAATGTGATGATTTGATATACATGTACATTGTGAAAAGATTTCCCCCACTGAGTTAATTAACACATCCCTCACCTCATATATTTACTTTTTTTTTCTTGGTGAGGATATTTAAGGTCTCTCATCACAAATTTCAATTATACAATACAGTGCTATACTGTAGTTACTATCTTATACATTAGCTCCTCAGACCTTATTCATCTTATAACTGAAAATTCATATGCTTTTACCAACCTCTCCTTATTTTCCCCACCCCCCAGCCTTTGGCAACCACTTTTCTACTGTCTCTATGAATTTGGCTTCTTTTTTTAAGATTCCACATATAAGTGATGCCATGCAGTATTTGTCTTTCTCTCTCTGGCTTATTTCATTTAGCATAGTGCCCTCCGGGTTCACTATGGTTACATTCTTGACAGCTTCCATGCGGTAAGTTTGAGGGAGTGCAAAGCCACCTGTAATATTCGTTGGCAAATGCAAAGTAAGTACCCCACAAGAGATGTGCTTGGTCTAAGGGCTGGTATGGAGTTATGTGTTCTCTTTCCCTGTGCTTTCCTCAGAGCCCTGATCATCTAGGAGGTTTCTTTTTCAGGAATAGATACTGCTGCAATCATGGTAATGCAGGTCTTTCATCAAGAGCTTTGAAAATGTCCTGCTTCGTTTATCAGTGGTATTTCAGTACCTCTCTTAATATTTTCTGCATCTTCTCACCTTCACCCTTATTTCCATATTGTGAAACAAAACAATCAGAAAAGAAAAAGGCAAGTGAAGGTGCAGCTGGTAGGTTGAGGACTGCTGACTCTCAACTCTCATGGAGTAGCATATTTTCACTCAAGTGCAAAGTGACAGCCATCTGGGAAAAATACCTATTTTAGTCACATGATTTATTTTGAAACTAAGTAAGCCATTTGTAAAACTTGATCAGACTGCTTTCTCTTTCTCTTTCTGAAACATTATGTGATGACTACTTAAAAAAGAAGTCAATTAGAAGTGAAGCTTTGGGGATTAAATATTGACAGAGAAGCCAGCAGTGGGTTGGTATAATTATACAGTAAATTGTAATGAATGCTCTTAATACAAATGTCTATAGATAGATACAGTCTACCCAGCCTTCTGTTTGCAAACTAGAAACTGGCTGGAGTCCATGAAAGAAATTTTCCATAGTTGAAGTTGTAAATTTAGAGATGCTGTGAAAGATTGCTCAGTTACCAGTGGCAACTTTGACAATGAGGAAATTAAAGGAATAAGTGTTGATTTTGAGGTATCTCATGGTTTATCATCTTTATTAAGCCCAATCCTACCTTTTCGTTTCTTACAATACTATCTTTTCTAATAGTCTATGATATTACACAAGATTTCATAACTGTTGGGAAGCTAAAAACAGTTTCATAAAATCGCTTATTGTAGCGAAATAAAGTAGCCCATGTCTTATTTTGGCAAAACAAAATTGATTTTTTTTATGCTTTCGGTTTTCTATGTGGGGTTTGATGACACAGCTTATCGACTTTCCAGTAAGTGAAGCTGAATTGCTGCCTGTCAGCCAAAAGGGCTAGGGTGCCCTGAAATTACACTTTTGATGGTCCCTTAGATATACTGCTGCATATTGTAGAAGCACTTTAGTATGCACCACATGCATTATTTTCTACATACTATAATTATAACATTACATGTACCTTTCATACAATTAGGAGTTTCATTCTGGGTTTTTTTGCTTTTGTGTTTTTTTTTAAATCATAGCACAACTTTCTGTTTATTACAGCGTTACTGAGAGGGAAAAAAGAGAAATGCTTATTTGTTTTTGGCTAATGATGCTTTTTCTGTCCTAGGTCTACTCAAGAATAAGCTTCCTTCCTTTCCAAATCTTCTTTTCTTTTGATTTGTAGACCTATATTCTATTTGATATACAAATATTTATTGCAAAGATTTTAAGTTATAGGATCAGCCTATAGGTGCATAATTTCTTTTTGTTTAAAAACTCCCTAAGAATAAACTTCTGTTTTTGAGTAAGAATACTTGAGTTTTGAGAGGCAGTTGCATTTTATCAGATATTTGAAGGAAAAAATACTTTAGCGATGTGGTGGTCTAAAATGTTCAGGTACCCCTTACCTAAGAATTAATTTTAAAAATATGCAGTGTTTTGTTTTAAGAAATGAAAATTTAATCATGTATATGTATAATGATATTCTCTGGTTTCTGATGTTAGACAAAATTGGAAAGCAAGTCATCATAATTTGTATTTAATGGGGCACAATTAATAATTCACAATCACTTCTACGTGAATATAGTTCAGTGAAGTTACTTGCCAGGATTTGTCAACTTTTTTTTTTTTTTACAGCAGTCTGGTGAAATTTTTGTACTTAAGCTCTTCTTTTATTCCACAGTCCATATTTTTTGCCCTTACCAAAATTCTAATGTATTATATCTTCCTTTTTAAATAAAAAGTCAGCTCTGGCTGATTTTCAGATAAGATACCTTCTCTATCCCTGAGTTTCATGTTCTTCATGTTTTTATGGTATCGATTTTTTAGGTAATCTTCAGTTCCATAGCAGTTTCTGATCTATCAGCAGTAAGATAAATCTTAGAAAGCACCTCCTAGTTTTAATTTCCTGCTAAAAGTTGAAAGGTCCACCTTGCCTATCAGGTAAAATCTCTTTCACAGGGAGACACTCAAAATGACCTATGACCTGGCTCCAAACTCTTTTTATAATTCTGGTTCTTCCAGATGAGAGTTTCTTACCTCCCTCTGTGTACCATGCCCTGTTGCTCCCCCAGCCCTTGTTCATATTGTTTGCTTCAGTTTGTGCTTCTTCCCCTCATCTTTCCCTGTGAATATCCTGCTAGTTTTTAAGAGCTCAGATGTTTTTTCCTCTCTGAAGTCTTTTTTAATCGTCTCTAAGTAGAAATAATCTTGTTTTCCTCTGAACTTTTATAGCATTTTTTCACTATTTTGATTCAGCTTTCTTTTAGAGTTGTGATATGTATTAGATTTAATCTATAATTGAATTATAAATTTCTTATAAGCAAGAATTAAAAATGTTAATATGTATGTATTGTACAATTTCCAATGTACTTTTCTTTATCATCTCATTTGGTTCTACAACAGCCCTTTGAAGGAAATATTCTTATGTTTCACATTTTATAAATAGGCCTTCTGAAACTTAAAACGGTTAAAATATTTGCTCAAAATCAGATAGCCAGTTAATGGCAGAGTTAGAACTCAGACCTCCAAAGCTCATGTTCTTTTTTCAATATACCACACTGATTCTAGTAATAGTAATAATAATAATAATAATAATAACAACAACAAAAACAACAACAATATATAATTGCTAACTTTTCTTGAGTGTTTATAATAGACCAGGGACTATGCTTTACATACAGTGTACAGGGCATTTAAAATTGTTTTATTATGAAAATTTTTTTATATTCTCCAAAAAGTATATAATGAGCTGCTTTTTACCCATCACTTAACTTCGACAATTATCAGCATTTTGTCCATCTTGTTTGATCTATCCCCCCAAGACTTTTTTTATGTCATCTTTTAATATATTATTCTTTTACGTAATGTATTTTTCTCATAGATGCCTCAATATTTGTCTCTAATATAACTACACTTCCATTATTATACCTAACAAATTAACAATAATCCCTTAATATACTCTGATACCCCATCTGTTTTCAGTTTTCCTCAACTAAAAAGTGTCATTTCAGATGAAAATGAAAATATGACATGCCAAAATTTATGGGATACAGCAAAAGTAGTACTAAAAGGGAAGTTTATAGCAATACAGGCCTACCTCAAGAAACCAAAAAATCTCACATAAACAATCTTAACACCTAAAGGAACTTAAAGAAGACAAACTAAGCCCAAAATCAATAGAAAGAAGGTAATAATAAAAATCAGAGTGGAAATATATGCCATAGAGATTTTAAAAAGTAGAAAAGAATCAATGAAATCAAGAGCTGTTTCTTTGAAAAGAGAAACAAAATTGACAAATCTTTAGCTAGACTCACCAAGAAAAAGAGAGAGAAGGCTGAAATAAATAAAATCAGAAATAAAAGAGGAGAAATTACAACAGACACCTCAGAAATGCAAAATATTATAAGAGAATACTATGAAAAGCTGTACACCAACCAGTTGGATGATCTAGAAGAAATGGATAAATTCTTAGGATTATACAGCCTTCCGAAACTGAATCAAGAAGAAATAGAGAGTTTAAATAGACTGGTCACCAATAAGATCAAAACAGTAATTAAAACCTCCCCCAAAACAAAAGTCCAGGACCAGACAGCTTCTCTGGAGAATTCTACCAAATGTTCAAAGAAGACTTAATACCTATCCTTCTCAAATTCTTCCATAAATTGAAGAGGAAGGGAAACTTCTTAACTCATTCTACAAGGCCAACGTTACCCTGATACCAAAACCAGACAAGGACAATACAGAAAAAATATTACAGGCCAATATCACTGATGAACACAGGTACAAAAATCCTCAACAGAATACTAGCAAATTGAATACAACAATACGTTAAAAAGATTATATACCATGATCAAGTGGCGTTTATTCCAGAGATGCAAGGATGGTTCAACATCCACAAATCAATCAAAGTGATACATCATATTAACAAAATGAAGAATACAAATCACAGGATGCAGAGAAAATCAATAGATGCAGAGAAAGCATTGGACAAGAAACAGCATCCATTTATGATAAAAACTCTGAATAAAATGGATATTGAAGGAAAGTACCTCAACATAATGAAGGCATATATGACAAACTCACAGCTAATATCATACTCAGTGATGAAAAACTGAAAGCTATCCCTTTAAGAAGAGGAACCAGACAAGGATGCTCACTATTACCACTCTTATTTATCATAGTATAGGAAGTACTAGCCAGAGCAATCAGGCAAAAAGAAGAAATAAAATCCCCAGAGTGGAAAGGAAGAAGTAAAACTGTCACTATTTGCAGGTGACATGATTTTATATATATAAAACCCTAAAGAATCCACCCAAAAACTATTAGAAATAATAATACAGTAAACTTGCAGGATACAAAATCAACATATAAAAATCAGTTATGTTTCAATACACTAACAACGAAATAGCAGAAAGAGAAATTAAGAATAAAGTCCCATTTACAGTCACAACAAAAAGAATAAAATACCTAGGAATAAGTTTAACCAAAGCGGTGAAAGACCTGTACACTGAAAACTATAAAACATTGTTGAAAGAAATCGAAGAAGACACAAAGAAATGGAAAGATATTCCATACTCATGGGTTGAAAGAATTAACACAGTTAAAATGTCCATACTTCCTAAAGCAATCTGAAGATACAGTGCAATCCTTATCAAATTCCCAATGACATTCTTCATGGAAATAGAATGAAGAATCCTAAAATTTATATGAAGCAACAAAAGACCCCAAATAGCTAAAGGAATTCTGAGAAAAAAACAACAAAGCTGGAGGTTTCACACTCCCTGATTTCAAACCATACTACAAAACTATAGTAATCAAAATGGCATGGTACTGGCAGAAAAACAGACACATGGATCAGAACAGATGAAACAGAATTGAGAGCTCAGAAATAAACCCACACATCTATGGACAGTTAATCTTTGACAAGGGAACCAAGAACATATAATAGAGAAAGCAAAGTCTCTTCAGTAAATGGTGTTGGGAAAACTGGACAGCCACATGCAAAATAATGAAAGTAGACCATTATCTTACACCATACACGAAAGTTAACTCAAAATTGATTAAAGACTTGAATGTAAGACTTGAAACCATAAAACTTCTAGAAGAAAGCATAGGCACTATGCTCTTTGACATGTCTTAGCATCATGTTTGTGAAAACACGTCTCACCGGGCAAGGGAAACAAAAGAAAAAATAAAGAAATGGGACTACATCAAACTAAAAAGCTTCTGCACAGCAAAGGAAACCATCAACAAAACGAAAAGACAACCTGAGAATTGGGAGAAGATATTTCCAAACCATGTATCTGATAAAGGGTTAATATCCAAAATATATAAAGAACTCATACAACTCAACAAAGAAACAAACAACCCAATTAAAAAATGAGCAAAGGATGTGAACATTTTCCCAAAGAAGATATACATGTGGCAAACGGGCACATGAAAAGATATTCAACATCACTAATTATTAGTGAAATGCAAACCAAAACCATGATGAGATATCACCTCAAACCCGTCAGAATGGCTATAATTAACAAGACAAGAAATAACAAGTATTGGAGAGGATGTGGAGAGAAGGGAACCCTTATACATTGCTGGTGGGAGTGCAAACTGGTGCAGCCTCTATGGCAAACAGTATGGAGATGCCTCAAAAATTTAAGAATAGAACTACCATATGATCCAGCTATTCCATTTCTGGATATTTATCCAAAGAACATGCAGTCAATAATTCAAAAAGATATATGCACCTATGTGTTCATTGCAGCATTATTCACGATAGACAAGACTTGGAAACAACTTAAGTGCCCATCAATGGGTGAATGGATAAAGATGTGGTATATATACACAGTGGAATACTACTCAACAATAAAAAAGATGAAATCTTGGCATTTGCAACAACATAATGGACCTCACAGGTATTATGGTAAGTGAAATACCATCTGATTTCACTCATAAGTGGAAGATAAAAACATCAACAACAACAACAACAAACAAACACATAGATACAGAGATTAGATTGGTGGTTATCAGAGAAGAGGGAGAGAGGAGGGTGAAAGGAGTAATAGGGCACTTGTATATAGTGATGGATGGCAGTTAGTTTATGGGTGGTGAACATGATGTAGTCTATGCAGAAACTGAAATATAATGATGTACACCTGAAATTTATATAATGTTATAAACCAGTGTTACCTCAATAAAAAAAAAAAGTATCATTTTACAGCTCGTTTGTTTCAGTCAGCTTCCAAACAAAATCTGCATTGGATTTAGTTGATGTGCCTCCCAAGTCTTTTTGAAAGAGGAAAGATATACTCTCCTGTTCTCTTTATCTTGAGAGGAATTTTCCAGTTTTCATAAATATAAACACTTTATTCTGAATTATACCAATATTGATGAAGTTCTGATAAGAAAACATTTTCTAGAGTAAATTTCATTATGCTGATTTAAGTTCTATGTTAATTTATACAATGAAATTAAACTATGCCCATTTTTTCCAGGGTAGAAATAACTGCTTTCTTTTCTGATTTCCATAGCCTTTGATTTTGAAATCTTTTATACATAATGAACATCAGTTAACGTATGTTTAGTGCCAACTAAGCAGGACTCTATGCACATTGTTACTATATAATTCTTTGTATCTCATTCCATCTATTAATTATAGGTTTACTGTGATCATGGACTTCATTTTTCTCCTGATAGAGGCTTAGTAAATGTTTGTTGAATTATTTAATATTATGATACTGTGAATATTTTATTACCCAAATTAAGGAATGTGTGAATTTGAACCTAGCCTTGGCAGATTGCTATTGTGCAACATCAGAAATATTCCATGTTGCTATGCCAGCATAATTGTCTAATATCTGCAGAGGAACTGAACAGTTTGTCCAGAAATTGTCTTGCTTGTGTCCCCAGCTGGCAGTGACAGGAGGGAATTTGAAACTAAGCATGCTGTGCTTCTGGTAGCTCCAGCAGCCTGGGAGTCCCAAGGCTCTGAAGTACTTGGTTTCATCAAACATAATGATACTCAGCTTTATTTCATATTATTTTCCTTCCCTTCTAAAACCCCTTTCTTAGTGAATTTGCCTGAATTACAGTCTGGAAATTCTTTGCCATTCTGCCGTGTTCTCTCTACCATTTAGTTTTCCATCCAGTGTTTCTTAGTGAACATGTTTCTTGTATTTATTTTGAATCTGTATTTTGTTCTTGCAGACACATTGATATTTTTTCTTTTGCCAAACTGGTTTTGAAAAGATAATAGTATGATCGTCAGTGTCCTGGAAAACTGCACTGCTTCAGTCAAACTTGGAGAACATTGACACACCTAATGATTTTGCTTTGTTCATGAGAGAAAAATAATTACTGAATTTATGTTAATATTGGACGATTAGGTAACAGACTTCTTCATTTTTTTTGGTGAGGAAGATTGTCCCTGAGCTAACATCTGTTGCCAGTCTTCCTTTTTTTGCTTGAGGGAGATTGTTGCTGAGTTAACATCTGTGCTTCCTCTGTTTTGTATGTGGGACACTGCCACAGTGTGGCTTGATGAGAGGTATGTAGGTCCGTGCCCAGGATCTGAATCTGTGAACCCTGGGCTGCTGAAGCGTAGTGCACACACTTAACCATTACGCCCCTGGGCCGGCCCCAGACACATTGCATTTTTTTCCCCACGATATTTGTCATGGCTCCTTTGGTCATACGTAATGACCAAACTCCCCAAGGGTATATCTTTGCCATTTATAGTAACACACTATTTCAAAGAGAAATTGCAGGGCTGTGGATTTTATTATTCCTGTTTGAAAAGGAGGTTATGACTTTGACAGGAAGTTTTACAAGTAAGTGTGTTTTAGAGCCATGCAAACTAGTAGTGCAATTCAAGTGTGTCTTCTCATCTGACTTCTAGGCACTCTTTGTTCCTTCTCTTACAGGAAACCCATTCATGCAAATGTTTAGGATTGTTTACTATTCAGTTTTAATATTTTTTTCTGATTATATAAGTAATGCATGTTCACTGAGAGAATTTGGAAAATAAGCAATTTCCAGTGATCACATAGCAACAATCTCTTTCTTTCTTATAGCATTAAAAATATTAGAATCAGATAATGCTTGGAAATCAGCGTGTCTAGGCCTCTGTTCAGATGAGCAAACCTAGGCTCAGGTGGTGGGAGAAAGCTCCACCCAAGAGAGATGAAGCAGGGTTCATGGCCCAAGTCTCCTAATTGCTAGTATAGTAAGTAGATTTTCAGGCTTTTTAAGCAAAGCATTAGAAGGTTCAATATTTGATCGAATTTAAAGGTTAAAGAAAGCAACTGCAATTTATTTCTCCTGATTTTACTATAGGGTTAATTTTCTTGACTGCAATTGGTATTTCTTAATGACATTCTTATAGTATCTTTCCAAAAAAGGAAATTAGGACACTATGCAAAAAACGTCTCTTAACATCATACAAACTGATCTAACTCTATGAAAGTTATTAAAGAATTTAGGGGGAACTGGAAGGAAGGCCCGAAATTAAGATATTTCAGAGAGCATGAGGGAAAGCTGAACACTGGCAGGGGCACTCACTCACTTGGAGTCCATTTATAATCCTGGAGTGACTGACTTTGACTCTGTGATGGGTGAGGATATAAACTCATGTAGATCTGTTCAGGGAGGCTGCCTCCTGGCATTCTGTTCTGCAGTATGAGGAAACAGAAAACAGCCCAATCTGTTGAGTCAGGATGGATTTGCCTTCAAAATCCCGTTGTGTGCAGCGTTCTTAACTGCTGAGAACTTAAGTTTGCTTCTCTCCAAAATAGGTACGTTATCTGCCACTTGCATGGCCGGTGTGAGGATTCAAGTGATTAAGCACCGAAAGGGCATGCACACTTACAGCAGAGGGCTCCACACGTGTTAGTTTCCTCCTCTTTGTTTGCACAAAGGCAGCAGACAGTTCCTGGAAGAGGTTTCTACCTCCTGTAGCAAGAGCAAATCGCATAACTTCCCTTTCCTTTTCTTCCCTTTTTCTCTCTAATTTTAACAGTCATTACCTGCAGGTTATATGTAAGATCCTGGTGAGAGGGACATGAATAGGGAGCCAATCCTGGCCTCAAGGAACATGTCTTTTTGCCGAAGCACCTGACACATTTCTAGAGTGCAGTGTGGTGAGTGCTGTGAAAGATGATGGTTTAGGAACCCGAAGGAGGAAACCATTCTGGTACTCAGAGTTGAAGGAGAGAAGACAATGGGAGAGTCAGGCAAAGCTTCAGAGAAGCAGGGATATTTTATCAGAACACTATGGGGTGAGTGGACAATGGCAGATAGATGGGGAAGGATGGGCTATTCTAGTCAGGACAAATGCTGTGAACAAAAATGTGGAAGCACAAAGGTTGTGGAGACGGTTGGCTGATTAGGAACATGTCTGAGTGAGACTTGCAGAGAGCTGACATAGACGGCTTGCAGGTTTATCTGCTGTGGTGGGGATCCTTCACCATTTCCGTCCCACGACAGTTACTCTTCGCCCAAATCCCATTCCTAGACTCATTTTCTCTTGCCTGCTCTCCACTCCTTTAAGACCTTTTCTCCTTCTGTCCTCCTTTCTCCTTCTCCTCCTTGAAGAGATGTGGATAGTTTCCCAAGTTCTATATTTTCTTCTTGTCCAGGAAGACAAGCCCGGAAGTTCTTTTTTCTTTAAAGGATTTTTACTGCTAATCTCTCTGAGGAAACAGGGTAACTAAAATAATAAACCTGAGGAAGTTATAAGAATCCCAGAATCCTTCAAAGTTCTTAAAGTCACAGTCCCTGATCTTTTCTCTCACAGAAACTGGAAGCATGTTTACTTCCTGTCGTTGATTTCATTCCTATCTGTGGAGCTTAACATATTCCCTACTTTTCTTAACCCTGTAGTTAAAGGACCTTCTGACTCCTGAAGGTCCTACTTTCCAGTATATTGTCATGAAGAACACAGTGGGATGGAACAGTAATGATAAAAGTCCCACCATTCTCATGAGACAGTTAGTATTTTTTAGGATCCCTCATTCCACAGGTTTCTTCTCCTTTTTAAAATGTTCACTCACTAAATATTATCCTCAGTAAGAGGCAATAATGATGTTAAAACTATTTATTTCATGTTAATTTTTGTTAAAGGATACAAATTGTATATACAAAATAATGACTGATAAGTAAGGATAAATATGCACAGGAACAAAATGAAAATGATATCAAATTTGTTTTAGCAGTTGCACATTGGGTAGTGTTTTGTTTTCTAAATCTCCCAATGGGAAAAATGAGTATGTGTAACTTTTATAATGGAAAGATAAGCTACTATTTATGTATTTATTCAATTAAAGTAATTCCTAGGATTTTCTGTTCTAGGCAAAAACTATGATTGGAAATAGGAGATTGCTAAAACTGTTTCCTTTTGCTCAAGATATTTACAGAAATTCCTTCCTAGGCTATGCTTTTAGCATTTCCTCGAAGGAACTATCAGCTTTTAAAATGAAGTTGGAAATGACCTAATGAGATCTCTGTTTTAGAAAAATAACTAAACAAATTGTGGCCTGGCCTGTTGTGAGTCCAGAGGTAGGAAACCAAATAGGACCCTTTCTAGGAGTCTGGGCAAGATGGTGGGCTGCCCTTGTGTAGTGACAGTGAATTGAAGAGGAAGGAACTGATGTGGGAAGCAGGCACTTCAAAGTAAACAAGTCCAAAATTAAACTGTCTTTTTTTAAACTAGACTTCCCTCCCCTATCCAGCAAATTCACTTCTCCCCTATTTCATGTCAGTAAGTGGCACCACCTTCCACCCTGTTGCCCAAGACAGAAATTTTGACGTCTCCATCTCCTCATCCCCATATCCAATCTATCACCAAGTCCTGTTAGTCCTTTCCCCTAAGTATTTCTTAAATCCATCCATTTCTCTCTGCTCCTTAGTTTAAGCCACATCGTCTCCTGCCTGAAATTTTTAAGGCATTTCCAAGCTACTTTCCTTTGCTTTCATTCTTACTGTCTTCCAGACCATTCCACTAGTGATTTTCCGAAAACCAAAATCTGATCCTATTACTCCTCTACTTCAATGGCTTCTCAGTGCTTTTAGGAAATGGTCTAAACTCTTTTAAATGACTTCCAAGGCTTTACCAGAGCTAGACCCTGCCTACTATTCTAGCCTTGTTTCTTACCGGTCCCATCGTTCCCCCTGCCCTAGCCTTGAACTTCTCTCAGAGGTATCCAGCCCTCCAGCTTACTGTTACCCACAGTTCTTTATACATATGTTTTTCTCTATCTAGAACACTCCTCTTTCTCCTCCTTCTCTTTACTTCTTTAATTCCTTGACATCTCAACTTAAATATCACTGTGTGTGGTGGCCTTAGGTTAAATCTTCAAACATCTCGGATGCCCCACAGCATAATGCTTATCACATGTGTATCTATTATATTTGCTTAATTGTCTGCATTTCCTTCTAGATTGTAAGCTGTGAGTATGGCCAGGGGCTGTAACTACTTCATTTACCATTGTATCCTGCTTAGCTAGTAACATTAGGTACTAAAATAGTTGAGGAATTAGAGAAGGGAGCAAGCAAGGGAGGGAGGGAGAGAGGGAAGAAACGAAGGAGGAAAAGAAGGAAGGAAGGAAAGAGAGAAAAAAGGACTGGGAAGAAAAGAAATAAAAATTCTTCAGGTATAAACTATAAAGATTTTAGTGACACTTTGAATGAGTTTAGGGGAAAAAATGGAGTAGTCAAAAATATTTCAAGGTTCATTCAATGAACACCCGAGTACATGGCAATACTGCTATATTGGGGTTAAAAAGAAAGAAGAGTGGGTTTGGATGGGAGCATAATGAGTTCGGTGTGAACATCTAGTGCAGAAGTTCAATTGACTGTTCGGGATAGGGGATCTGAATTGCAGCTTAGGAAAGAAGTGTGAGCCAAATGTGATAACTTAACTCATGGGAGTGGGTGAGATTTCCCAGAGAGAGTATGTGGAGCAAGAAGGCAGCTGAGGTTGAAGTTTTGAAGACCCTAACACTTAAAGAAGACACAGCAAAAGAGCTTCTTAGTGTCAGCTGGGAACTTCACATTTCATCCTACGTTTATGGGACTTGTGAGCACCTAAGAGTGCATTGCTCAGAGGAGTTTGAAAAAGCATGACTGACTCAATACCTTTGGAGGTGGCGAGGGAGCAGAAACTCCCTGATGGTAGCTGTTCATGACTTGTTTCTTTCAGGAAATATTTTGTATTCCTGACATTACAATGCATTTATGATATTTGCTTTTCTCTAGGCTTGTTGAACTTAACAGAGATGATATATTAACACACATTTTACTCATATGAATTTATTTAAAGTTTTATGTCTATTGAAGCATGGCTTTTAAAGCTTGCATAGCTGTGTAACATAAATGCAAATATGAAAATGTGATTTTCCTACTTTATGTTTCTATGCTGGCTTGAAACTATTTTGGGAGAAATCCAGTTAGATTTTGAAAAGATTCCTAGAAGATGAAATGGCCTATTATTGTTCTTACTTTAGTGAATTGGTCAGTTTGACAGTCAGCTCTGATAGCCTTGAATCCTTTATGGGTGAAATGGATAAATTGGATCATTCACAAAACTTCTCCAGCTTTCACAAGTTTATAACTCATCAGTTTCCATTATTCATTATGCTTGTTAACATGGTCATGGTTTATACTTTACTGAGATTTGTACCCCTTTTTCAGTACTTTCCAAATTCTTTGTATTCACTCATTCATTTGATAGTATTTATTGAATGCAGTCTTTGTGTCAGGCTCTGTGCTGGCCTCTGGGGATACAGGCATGGACCCTTTCCCTGTGGCACTTTCAGTTCACAGAACAGTGGATAAGAAAGACATTAAGTTGTCACACATGTAAATGTATTTATGCTTACGAAGGAGAAATACAGGTTAGTAGGGGAGATGAGAGGGGACCTGACTTACATTGGGAGATCAGAAAAGGTCTTTGTGAGGAAGTGAGTTGAGACCTGAAGAAAGAAGAATTGCTGGGATGTTGCATGAGATAAAAGCTCCCCAAGCAGAAGGACCTACATATGCAAAGCCCCTGAGGTGGGAAAGAGCTCAGAATCTGTACGGACTGTAGGAAGTTGAGTGTGACTGGAACAGCGTTTGAGAGGAAGAGAGTGACACGGGTGGGCTGGAGGGATGGGTAGAGCTGTTGCATGTGGAGCTTAAGGACCATAGAAAGGATTTCCAAATTTATTCTAAATGTAGTGAGAAGCTGTTAAATGGGTTTGAGCAGAAAAATGAATGATCTAATTTATGTGTTAAGAAGATTACTCATGCTGCAGTGTGGAAAAAAGTTGAAAATAGCATGAGTGAATGTAGGTGGCTTAGTTGTGAGACTACTGCAGTCATCTAGATTCCTGCTACTCAAAGTATGGTCTGTGGACCAGCAGCGTTGGCATCACTTGGGTACTTGTTAGAATGTAGAATGTCAGGTCCCACTCCAGACCTACTGAATCAATCTGCATTTTAACAAGATGTCAATGGTGATTCGTTTGTTCATCAAAGCTTGAGAAGCACTCTTCTAGACAAGATAGGATGTTCCTTTGGTTTAAGATGGTTCCAGAGAAGTTTGACAGACTTGAGATATATTTTGGAGGTAGAAATGAGAAGGATTAGTTATGAATTGACTTTGAGAGGTAGATTGGGAAGTACTGAGAATGACTGAGGTTTCTGCCTTAAACAACTGGGGAGATGGAGGTATAATGAATTCATTTAACAAATATCAGAGTACCTACTTTGTGCCAGCACTGTTGTAGGCAGTGGGGATGCAACAGTGAACAAAACAAGCTTCTCAAGGCGCTTCATTTCTAATGAGGGGAGAAAGACAACTTATAAATAAATAAATTGATAGAATGTTAAATGGTAATAAATGCTTTGGAGAAAGATAAAGTTAGCTCCTGATTTTCCTTCTTAACAAAGGAGCAATCTCACCATGCTCACCTAGTCTTTGTTATCCTTTTGCTCAAGGAATTATCTCGAAGAAATCTTTGATCCTTCTTTTTCTTCATCCTCCCATGTGCAATCCATCAGCAAGTTCTATCAATTCTACTTACAAAACAGCATGAATCCATCCTTCTCCATTTATAACCCCTTAATCCAAGCCACCACCATCTCTCACCTGGACTCTTGCAGTAGCATTCCAGCTGGTTTCCCAGTTTCCATCCTACCCCCTCCCTTACGATTCACTCTCCACACCTAAACCAAAGTGATGTTTTTAGAATCTGTGTTAGTTCATGTCACTAACTCTGCTGAAAACCTTGCAAGGGCTCCCCATCACACTGAGAATAAAACCCCACTTCTTCACCTTGGCTTGCAAAACTCTACTTGATCAGACCCTGCTTACTTTTATGTCTTCTTGAACATTCTCTTTTCACACACAACACTTGAACACACAGGCTGTTCCTCAAATATTCCAAATTTATTCCCACTTTAGGTGATCAGCTGTAGCAACTCTTCTCCTGGAATGCCCCTTTTTGTAATCTTCATAGCACTGCCCCTTATCACTCAGGTCTTTGCTTAGAAGCTACCTAAGGAAAAGTCTTCACATCTAAATCAGTGTGAAATCGCCACCCAGTCAGTATCACCTCACCCTCTCTTAATTGTCTGTAGTGAACTTATCACTATTTGATAATTTTCTTCTTTATTTAGTTGTCTAATTATATCATGCTACCTTTCTATCTACTTTTCTAATTTACCTTCCAATCTGTCTGTCTCTATACTTCTGGAATGGAAGCTCCCTAAGAGCAGAACACTTATCTTTCTTGTTCATTACTGTCTCTCCTGACACATGCCAGCACTCAGCAAGTATTTGTTTGTATGCTGAACCAATAAATAATCTCCTGGATGTGAATCTCTCCACTTGTCAGTGTATTTTGTATAGCATCGCCAAATTGATCTCTTTTTTTTACATTTTATTGAGGTCATATTGGCTTTTAACATTGTGTAAATTTCAGGTGTACATTATTATATTTCAGTTTCTGTCTAGATTGCATTGTGTTCACCACCAATGGTCTAGTTTTTATGCATCACAATACACATGTACCCCATTACCCCTTTTTCCTCTGGTAACCACTAATCTGTTCTTATCTATGTGTTTATGTTGCACATGAGTGAAATCATATGATATTTGTCTTTCTCTGACTTATTCCACCTAGCGTAATATCCTCAAGGTCCATCCGTGTTGTCACAAATGGCATGATTTTGTCTTTTTCTATGACTGAGTACTATTCCATTGTGCATATAATCACATCATCTTTATCCATTCATCCATGGATGGGCTTTTGGGTTCCTTCTGTGTCCTGGCTGTTGTGCTGCAATGAACATAAGCATGCATAAATCTTTTTGAATTATTGATTTCATATTCTTCAGATAAACACCTAGTAGTGGGATAGCTGGATCATATGGTATTTCTATTTTTAGGGTTTTTTTTTAATGAAGAAGATTGGCCCTGAGCTAACATCTATTGCCAATCTTCCTCTTTTTGCTTGAGGAAGATTGTCGCTGAGCTAACATCTGTGCCAATTTTCCTCTAACTTTTTATGTGGGACACTGCCACAGCATGGCATGATGAGCAGTGCTAGGTCCACACCCGGCATCCAAACCTGTGAACCCCAGGCCACCAAAGCAGAGCACACAAACTTAAGCACTACGCCACCAGCCCAGCCCCTATTTTTAATTTTTTTTTTGAGAAATCTCCATGCTATTTTCCAGAGAGGCTGCACGAGTTTGCCTTCCCACCAACAGTGTATGAGGGTTCTCTTTTCTCTACATCCTCTCCACTGCTTGTTATTTCATGTCTTGTTAGTTATAGCCATTCTGACGAGCATGAGGTGATATCTTATTGTAGTTTTGGTTTGCATTTCCCTAATAATTAGTGATGGTGAACCTCTTTTCATGTTCCTGTTGGCCATCTGAGTATCTTCTTTGGAAGAATGTCTGTTCATATCCTCTTCCCTTTTTTTGATCAGGTTGTGCATTTTTTTGTTTTTGAGTTGCATGAGTTCTTTCTATAGTTTGGAAATTAACCCGTTGTCAAGTATATGATTTGCAAATATTTTCTCCCAGTTGGTGGGTTGTCTTTTCATTTTGTTGATAGTTTCCTTTGCTTTGCAGAAGCTTTTTCATCTGATGTAGTCCTATTTGCTTATTTTTTCTTTTGTTTCCTTTGCATAAGTACACCTGGTATTCAAAAAGATCCTTCTAGGACCGATGTCAAACAGTGTACTGCCTATATTTTCTTCTAAGAGTTTTGTGGTTTCAAGTCTTACATTCAAGTCTTT